>NW_024607001.1:0-15336 GCF_018296145.1 Oncorhynchus tshawytscha | reverse complement strand
TATATCTATCAGTATATTAGGGGTGGTGATGAGTCTATCAGTATATTAGGGGTTGGTGATGAGCCTATCCATATATTAGGGTGGTGATGAGTCTATCAGTATATTAGAAGGGGTGGTGATGAGTCTATCAGTTCATTAGGGGTGGTGATGAGTCTATCAGTATATTAAGGGTGGTGATGAGTCTATCAGTATATTAGGGTGTGTGATGAGTCTATCAGTATATTAGGGTTGGTGATGAGCCTATCAGTACATTACGGGGTGGTGATGAGTCTACCTGTATATTAGGGGGTGGTGATGAGCCTATCAGTACATTAGGGGTGGTGATGAGTCTATCAGGGGTGGTGATGAGCCTATCAGTGAATTAGGGGGTGGTGATGAGTCCATCAGTATATTAGGGGTGGTGATTAATCTATCTATCAGTATATTAGCGGGTGGTGATGAGTCTATCAGTTTATTAGGGGTGGTGATGAGTCTATCTATCAGTATATTAGGGGTGGTGATGAGTCTATCAGTTTATTAGGGGTGGTGATGAGTCTATCTATCAGTATATTAGGGGTGGTGATGAGTCTATCAGTATATTAGGGGTGGTGATGAGTCTATCAGTATATTAGGGGTGGTGATGAGTCAATCAGTATATTAGGGGTGGTGATGAGTCTATCAGTATATTAGGGGTGGTGATGAGTCTATCAGTATATTAGGGGTGGTGATGAGTCTATCCATATATTAGGGGTGGTGATGAGTCTATCAGTATATTAGGGGTGGTATGAGTCTATCAGTATATTAGGGGGTGGTGATGAGTCTATCTATCAGTGAATTAGGGGTGGTGATGAGGCTATCCGTATATTAGGGGTGGTGATGAGCCTATCAGTATATTAGGGGTGGTGATGAGTCTGTCAGTATATTAGGGGTGGGGATGAGTCTATCAGTATATTAGGGGTGGTGATGAGACTATTATTATATTAGGGGTTGGTGATGAGTATATCAGTATATTAGCGGGTGGTGATGAGTCTATCAGTATATTAGGGGTGGTGATGAGCCTATCAGTATATTAGGGTGTTGATGAGTCTATCAGTATATTAGGGGTGATGATGAGACTATTAGTATATTAGGGGTGTGATGAGTCTACCTGTATATCAGGGGTGGTTATGAGACTATCAGAATATTAGGGGGTGGTGATGAGTCTATCTATCAGTGTATTAGGGGTGGTGATGAGTCTATCAGTATATTAGGGGTGGTGATGAGACTATGAGAATATTAGGGGTGGTGATGAGTCTATCTTTCAGTTAATTAGGGGTGGTGATGAGTCTATCAGTTTATTAGGGGTTGGGATGAGTCTATCAGTATATTAGGGGTGGTGATGAGTCTATCAGTATATTAGGGGTGGTGATGAGTCTATCAGTATATTAGGGGTGGTGATGAGTCTATCAGTATATTAGGGCGTGGTGATGAGCCTATCCATATATTAGGGGTGGTGATGAGTCTATCAGTTTATTAGGGGTGGTGATGAGTCTATCTATCAGTATATTAGGGGTGGTGATGAGTCTATCAGTATATTAGGGGTGGTGATGAGTCTATCATTATATTAGGGGTGGTGATGAGTATATCTATCATTAGGGGTGGTGATGAGTCTATCAGTATATTAGGGGTGGTGATGAGTCTATCAGTATATTAGGGGTGTGATGATGAGCATATCAGTATATTAGGGGTGGTGATGAGTATATCTATCAGTGCCTGGGGGGTGGTGATGAGTCTATCAGTTTATTAGGGGTGGGATGAGTCTATCAGTATATTAGGGGTGGTGATGAGTATATCTATCAGTATATTAGGGGTGGTGATTAGTCAATCAGTATATTTAGGGGGTGATGAGTCTATCAGTATATTAGGGGTGGTGATGAGTCTATCTATCAGTGTATTAGGGGTGGTGATGAGCCTATTCGTATATTAGGGGATGGTGATGAGTCTATCAGTATATTAGGGGTGGTGATGAGCCTATCAGTATATTAGGGGTGGTGATGAGTCTATCTATCAGTGAATTTGGGGGTGGTGATGAGTCTATCAGTTTATTAGAGGGTGGTGATGAGTCTATCAGTATATTAGGGGTGGTGATGAGTCTATCAGTATATTAGGGGGTGGTGATGAGTCTATCAGTATATTAGGGGGTGGTGATGAGTCTATCAGTATATTAGGGCGTGGTGATGAGTCTATCCATATATTAGGGGTGGTGATGAGTCTATCAGTATATTAGGGGTGGTGATGAACCTATCAGTATATTAGGGGTGGTGATGAGTCATATCTATCAGTATATTAGGGGTGGTGATGAGTCTATCAGTATATTAGGGGTGGTGATGAGTCTATCAGTATATTAGGGGGTGGTGATGAGTCTATAAGTCATCACCACCCCCAAATACTGAAGTGGTGATCGATCAGTATATTAGGGGTGGTGATGAGTCTACTGAGCATATCAGTATATTAGGGGTGGTGATGAGTATATCAGTATATTCTAGGGGTGGTGATGAGTCTATCAGTATATTAGGGTGGTGATGAGTCTATCAGTATATTAGGGGTGGTGATGAGTCTATCAGTATATTAGGGGTGGTGATGAGTCTATCAGTATATTAGGGTGGTGATGAGTCTATCAGTATATTAGGGGTGGTGATGAGTCTATCAGTATATTAGGGGGTGGTGATGAGTCTATCAGTATATTAGGGGTGGTGATGAGTCTATCTATCAGTGCCTTAGGGGTGGTGATGAGTCTATCAGTATATTAGGGGGTGGTGATGAGTCTATCAGTATATTAGGGGTGGTGATGAGTCTATCAGTATATTAGGGGTGGTGATCTAGTCTATCAGTATATTAGGGGGTGGTGATGAGTCTATCAGTATATTAGGGGTGGTGATGAGTCTATCTATCAGTATATTAGGGGTGGTGATGAGTCTATCAGTATATTAGGGGTGGTGATGAGTCTATCAGTATATTAGGGGTGGTGATGAGTCTATCAGTATATTAGGGGTGGTGATGAGTCTATCTATCAGTATATTAGGGGTGGTGGTGGTGATGAGTCTATCAGTATATTAGGGGTGGTGATGAGTCTATCAGTATATTAGGGGTGGTGATGAGTCTATCAGTATATTAGGGGTGGTGATGAGTCTATCAGTATATTAGGGGGTGGTGATGAGTCTATCAGTATATTAGGGGTGGTGATGAGTCTATCAGTATATTAGGGGTGGTGATGAGTCTATCAGTATATTAGGGGGTGGTGATGAGTCTATCAGTATATTAGGGGGTGGTGATGAGCCTATCAGTACATTATGGTGATGAGTCTATCAGGGGTGGTGATGAGTCTATCTATCATATTAGGGGTGGTGATGAGTCTATCAGTATATTAGGGGTGGTGATTAGTCTATCTATCAGTATATTAGGGGGTGGTGATGAGTCTATCAGTTTATTAGGGGTGGTGATGAGTCTATCTATCAGTATATTAGGGGTGGTGATGAGTCTATCAGTTTATTAGGGGTGGTGATGAGTCTATCTAGTATATTAGGGGTGGTGATGAGTCTATCAGTATATTAGGGGTGGTGATGAGTCTATCAGTATATTAGGGGTGGTGATGAGTCTATCAGTATATTAGGGGGTGGTGATGAGTCTATCAGTATATTAGGGGTGGTGATGAGTCTATCTATCAGTGTATTAGGGGTGGTGATGAGTCTATCAGTATATTAGGGGTGGTGATGAGTCTATCAGTATATTAGGGTTGTTGTGAGCCTATCCATATATTAGGGGTGGTGATGAGTCTATCAGTTATTAGGGGTGGTGATGAGTCTATCAGTATTTTAGGGGTGGTGATGAGTCTATCTATCAGTTCATTAGGGGTGGTGATGAGTCTATCAGTATATTAGGGGGTGGTGATGAGTCTATCTATCAGTATATTAGGGGTGGTGATGAGTCTATCAGTATATTAGGGGTGGTGATGAGTCTATCAGTATATTAGGGGTGGTGATGAGTCAATCAGTATATTAGGGGTGTGGTGATGAGTCTATCAGTATATTAGGTGGTGGTGATGAGTCTATCTATCAGTATATTAGGGGGTGGTGATGAGTCTATCAGTATATTAGGGGTGGTGATGAGACTATCAGTATATTAGGGGTGGTGATGAGTCTATCTTTCAGTTATTAGGGGGTGGTGATGAGTCTATCAGTTTATTAGAGGGTGGGGATGAGTCTATCAGTATATTAGGGGTGGTGATGAGTCTATCAGTATATTAGGGGTGGTGATGAGTCTATCAGTATATTAGGGCGTGGGTGATCAGGGGGTGGTGATGAGTCTATCAGTATATTAGGGGTGGTGATGAGTCTATCAGTATATTAGGGGTTGGTGATGAGCCTATCCATATATTAGGGGTGGTGATGAGTCTATCAGTATATTAGAAGGTGGTGATGAGTCTATCAGTTCATTAGGGGGTGGTGATGAGTCTATCAGTATATTAATGGTGGTGATGAGTCTATCAGTATATTAGGGTGTGGTGATGAGTCTATCAGTACATTACGGGGTGGTGATGAGTCTACCTGTATATCAGGGGGTGGTGATGAGCCTATCAGTACATTAGGGGGTGGTGATGAGTCTATCAGGGGTGGTGATGAGTCCTATCAGTGAATTAGGGGTGGTGATGAGTCCATCAGTATATTAGGGGGTGGTGATTAATCTATCTATCAGTATATTAGCGGGTGGTGATGAGTCTATCAGTTTATTAGGGGTGGTGATGAGTCTATCTATCAGTATATTAGGGGTGGTGATGAGTCTATCAGTTTATTATTAGGGGGTGGTGATGAGTCTATCATCAGTATATTAGGGGTGGTGATGAGTCTATCAGTATATTAGGGGTGGTGATGAGTCTATCAGTATAATAGGGGTGGTGATGAGTCAAACAGTATATTAGGGGTGGTGATGAGTCTATCAGTATATTAGGGGTGGTGATGAGTCTATCAGTATATTAGGGGTGGTGATGAGTCTATCCATATATTAGGGGTGGTGATGAGTCTATCAGTATATTAGGGGTGGTCATGAGTCTATCAGTATATTAGGGGTGGTGATGAGTCTATCTATCAGTGAATTAGGGGGTGGTGATGAGGCTATCCGTATATTAGGGGGTGGTGATGAGCCTATCAGTATATTAGGGGTGGTGATGAGTCTGTCAGTATATTAGGGGTGGGGATGAGTCTATCAGTATATTAGGGGTGGTGATGAGACTATTATTATATTAGGGGTTGGTGATGAGTATATCAGTATATTAGCGGGTGGTGATGAGTCTATCAGTATATTAGGGGTGGTGATGAGCCTATCAGTATATTAGGGGTGTTGATGAGTCTATCAGTATATTAGGGGTGTTGATGAGACTATTAGTATATTAGGGGTGGTGAGGAGTCTACCTGTATATCAGGGGTGGTTATGAGACTATCAGAATATTAGGGGTGGTGATGAGTCTATCTATCAGTGTATTAGGGGGTGGTGATGAGTCTATCAGTATATTAGGGGTGGTGATGAGACTATGAGAATATTAGGGGTGGTGATGAGTCTATCTTTCAGTTAATTAGGGGTGGTGATGAGTCTATCAGTTTATTAGAGGGTTGGGATGAGTCTATCAGTATATTAGGGGTGGTGATGAGTCTATCAGTATATTAGGGGGTGGTGATGAGTCTATCAGTATATTAGGGGGTGGTGATGAGTCTATCAGTATATTAGGGGCGTGGTGATGAGCCTATCCATATATTAGGGGTGGTGATGAGTCTATCAGTTTATTAGGGGTGGTGATGAGTCTATCTATCAGTATATTAGGGGTGGTGATGAGTCTATCAGTATATTAGGGGTGGTGATGAGTCTATCATTATATTAGGGGGTGGTGATGAGTATATCTATCAGTGCCTGGGGGGTGGTGATGAGTCTATCAGTATATTAGGGGTGGTGATGAGTCTATCAGTATATTAGGGGTGCTGATGAGCATATCAGTATATTAGGGGTGGCGATGAGTATATCTATCAGTGCCTGGGGGTGGTGATGAGTCTATCAGTTTATTAGAGGGTGGGATGAGTCTATCAGTATATTAGGGGTGGTGATGAGTATATCTATCAGTATATTAGGGGTGGTGATTAGTCAATCAGTATTTTAGGGGGTTGGGATGAGTCTATCAGTATTTTAGGGGTGGTGATGAGTCTATCTATCAGTGTATTAGGGGTGGTGATGAGCCTATTCGTATATTAGGGGATGGTGATGAGTCTATCAGTATATTAGGGGTGGTGATGAGCCTATCAGTATATTAGGGGTGGTGATGAGTCTATCTATCAGTAATTTGGGGTGGTGATGAGTCTATCAGTTTATTAGAGGGTGGGGATGAGTCTATCAGTATATTAGGGGTGGTGATGAGTCTATCAGTATATTAGGGGTGGTGATGAGTCTATCAGTATATTAGGGGTGGTGATGAGTCTATCAGTATATTAGGGGTGGTGATGAGTCTATCCATATATTAGGGGGTGGTGATGAGTCTATCAGTATATTAGGGGTTGGTGATGAACCTATCAGTATATTAGGGGTGGTGATGAGCATATCTATCAGTATAGTAGGGGTGGTGATGAGTCTATCAGTATATTAGGGGTGGTGATGAGCCTATCCATATATTAGGGGTGGTGATGAGTCTAATAAACATTGACTCATCACCACCCCCTGGTGATGAAAGATAGATCACCACCCCCTAATATTCTGGGGGTGGTGATGAGTCTACTCATATCAGTATATTAGGGGTGGTGATGAGTATATCAGTATATTAGGGGTGGTGATTAGTCAATCAGTATATTAGGGGTGGTGATGAGTCTATCAGTATATTAGAGGGTGGTGATGAGTCTATCATTATATTAGGGGTGGTGATGAGTATATCTATCAGTGCCTGGGGTGGTGATGAGTCTATCAGTATATTAGGGGGTGGTGATGAGTCTATCAGTATATTAGGGGGTGGTGATGAGCATATCAGTATATTAGGGGTGGCGATGAGTATATCTATCAGTGCCTGGGGGTGGTGATGAGTCTATCAGTTTATTAGGGGTGGGGATGAGTCTATCAGTATATTAGGGGGTGGTGATGAGTATATCTATCAGTATATTAGGGGTGGTGATTAGTCAATCAGTATTTTAGGGGTTGGGATGAGTCTATCAGTATTTTAGGGGTGGTGATGAGTCTATCTATCAGTATATTAGGGGTGGTGATGAGCCTATTCAGTATATTAGGGGATGGTGATGAGTCTATCAGTATATTAGGGGTTGGTGATGAGCCTATCAGTATATTAGGGGTGGTGATGAGTCTATCTATCAGTGAATATTGGGGGGTGGTGATGAGTCTATCAGTTTATTAGAGGGTGGTGATGAGTCTATCAGTATATTAGGGGTGGTGATGAGTCTATCAGTATATTAGGGGTGGTGATGAGTCTATCAGTATATTAAGGGGTGGTGATGAGTCTATCAGTATATTAGGGGTGTGGTGATGAGTCTATCAGTATATTAGGTGTTGGTGATGAGCCTATCAGTACATTACGGGGTGGTGATGAGTCTACCTGTATATCAGGGGTGGTGATGAGCCTATCAGTACATTAGGGGTGGTGATGAGTCTATCAGGGGTGGTGATGAGCCTATCAGTGAATTAGGGGTGGTGATGAGTCCATCAGTATATTAGGGGTGGTGATTAATCTATCTATCAGTATATTAGCGGGTGGTGATGAGTCTATCAGTTTATTAGGGGGTGGTGATGAGTCTATCTATCAGTATATTAGGGGTGGTGATGAGTCTATCAGTTTATTAGGGGTGGTGATGAGTCTATCTATCAGTATATTAGGGGTGGTGATGAGTCTATCAGTATATTAGGGGTGGTGATGAGTCTATCAGTATATTAGGGGTGGTGATGAGTCTATCAGTATATTAGGGGTGGTGATGAGTCTATCAGTATATTAGGGGTGGTGATGAGTCTATCAGTATATTAGGGGTGGTGATGAGTCTATCCATATATTAGGGGTGGTGATGAGTCTATCAGTATATTAGGGGTGGTGATGAGTCTATCAGTATATTAGGGGTGGTGATGAGTCTATCTATCAGTATATTAGGGGTGGTGATGAGCCTATCAGTATATTAGGGGTGGTGATGAGTCTATCAGTATATTAGGGGGTGGTGATGAGTCTATCAGTATATTAGGGGTGGTGATGAGTCTATCAGTATATTAGGGGTGGTGATGAGTCTATCAGTATATTAGGGGTGGTGATGAGTATATCAGTATATTAGGGGTGGTGATGAGTCTATCAGTATATTAGGGGTGGTGATGAGTCCTATCAGTATATTAGGGGTGGTGATGAGTCTATCAGTATATTAGGGGTGGTTGATGAGACTATCAGTATATTAGGGGTGGTGAGAGTCTATCTATCAGTATATTAGGGGTGGTTATGAGACTATCAGTATATTAGGGGGTGGTGATGAGTCTATCAGTATATTAGGGGTGGTGATGAGACTATCAGTATATTAGGGGTAGTGATGGTCTATCTTTCAGTTTATTAGGGGTGGTGATGAGTCTATCAGTATATTAGGGGTGGTGATGAGCCTATCAGTATATTAGGGGTGGTGATTAGTCTATCAGTATATTAGATGGTGATGAGTCTATCAGTATATTAGGGGTATGGTGATGAGTCTATCAGTATATTATACTGGTGATGAGTCATCACACCCCTAATAGGGGGTGTGATGAGTCTATCAGTATATTAGGGGTAGTGATGAGTCTCTATCAGTATATTAGGGGTGGTGATGAGTCTATCCAGTATATTAGGGGTGGTGATGAGTCTATCAGTATATTAGGGGTGGTGATGAGTCTATCAGTATATTACTGGTGATGAGTCTATCAGTATATTACTGGTGATGAGTCTATCAGTATATTAGATGAGCATATCAGTATATTAGGGGTAGTGATGAGTATATCTATCAGTATATTAGGGGTAGTGATCCCTATCATTTATTAGAGGGTGGTGATGAGTCTATCAGTATATTAGGGGTGGTGATGAGTATATCTATCAGTATATTAGGGGTGGTGATTAGTCAATCAGTATATTAGGGGTGGATGAGTCTATCAGTATATTAGGGGTGGTGATGAGTCTATCTATCAGTATATTACTGATAGACTGATGAGTCTATCAGTATATTAGGGGTGGTGATAGTCTATCAGTATATTAGATATTGGTGATGAGTCTATCAGTATATTAGGGGTGGTGATGAGTCTATCAGTAATTATACTGGTGATGAGTCTATCACCACCCCTAGGGTGGTGATAGTCTATCAGTATATTAGGGGGTGGTGATGAGTCTATCAGTATATTAGGGTGTGGTGATGAGTCTATCAGTATATTAGGGGTGGTGATGAGTCTATCAGTATATTAGGGGGTGGTGATGAGTCTATCCAGTATATTAGGGGTGATGATGACTCATCACTACCTGTATATTAGATAGGTGATGAGCCTATCAGTATATTAGGGGTACTGATGAGACTATCTATCAGTATATTAGATAGGTGGTGATGAGTCTATCAGTATATTAGGCGTGGTGATGAGCCTATCCACCCCCTATTAGGGGTGTGATGAGTCTAATCTATCAGTCATCACCCACCCTAATATACTGATGACTCATCACCACCCCAAATACTGAAAGATGACTATCACCCCTAATATTAGGGGTGGTGATAGTCTATCTGAGCATATCAGTATATTAGGGGTGGTGATGAGTATATCAGTATATTAGGGGTGGTGATTAGTCTATCAGTATATTAGGGTGGTGATGAGTCTATCAGTATTTTAGGGGTGGTGATGAGTCTATCTATCAGTGTATTAGGGGTGGTGATGAGTCTATTCAGTATATTAGGGGTGGTGATGAGTCTATCAGTATATTAGAAGGTGGTGATGAGTCTATCAGTATATTAGGGGTGGTGATGAGTCTATCAGTATATTGTGGTGATAAGCTATCTATCAGTATATTAGGGGTGGTGATGAGTCTATCAGTATATTAGGGGTTGGTGATGAGTCTATCAGTATATTAGGGGTGGTGATGAGTCTATCAGTATTTTAGGGGTGGTGATGAGTCTATCAGTATATTAGGGGTGGTGATGAGTCTATCAGTATATTAGAGTGGTGGTGATGAGCTATCAGTATATTAGGGGTGGTGATGAGTCTATCTATCAGTATATTAGGGGTGGTGATGAGTCTATCCAGTATCATTAGGGGTGGTGATGAGTCTATCAGTATTTTAGGGTGGTGATGAGTCTATCAGTATATTAGGGTGTGGTGATAGTCTATCAGTATATTAGGTGGTGGTGATGAGCCTATCAGTACATTAGGGGTGGTGATGAGTCTATCTATCAGTGTATTAGGGGGTGGTGATTAGCCTATCCATATATTAGGGGGTGGTGATGAGTCTATCAGTACATTAGGGGTGGTGATGAGTCTATCAGTATATTAGAGGTGGTGATGAGTCTATCAGTATATTAGGGGTGGTGATGAGTCTATCTATCAGTATATTAGGGGGTGGTGATGAGTCTATCCAGTATATTAGGGGTGGTGATAAGCCTATCAGTATATTAGGGTTGGTGATGAGTCTATCTATCAGTATATTAGGGGGTGGTGATGAGTCTATCAGTATATTAGGGGTGGTGATGAGTCTATCAGTATATTAGGGTGGTGATGAGTCTATCAGTATATTTATACTGGTGATGAGTCTATCTATCAGTATCATTAGGTGGTGATGAGTCTATCAGTATATTAGGGGGTGGTGATGAGTCTATCAGTATATTAGGGGTTGGTGATGAGTCTATCAGTATATTAGGGTGGTGATGATGAGTCTATCAGTATATTAGAGGTAGTGATGAGTCTATCAGTATATTAGGGGTGTGATGAGTCTATCCATATATTAGGGGTGGTGATGAGTCTATCAGTATATTAGGGGGTGGTGATGAACTATCAGTATATTAGGGGTGGTGATGAGTCATATCTATCAGTATATTAGGGGTGGTGATGAGTCTATCAGTTATTAGGGGTGGTGATGAGCCTATCCATATATTAGGGGGTGGTGATGAGTCTATCAGTAATTAGGGGTGGTGATAGACTATCTATCAGTATATTAGGGGTGGTGATGAGTCTATCAGTATATTAGGGGTGGTGATGAGTCAATCAGTATATTAGGGGTTGGTGATGAGTCTATCAGTATATTAGGGTGGTGATGAGTCTATCAGTATATTAGGGGTGGTGATGAGTCTATCTATCAGTATAATTAGGGGTGGTGATGAGTCTATCAGTATATTAGGGGTGGTGATGAGACTATCAGTATATTAGGGGTGGTGATGAGTCTATCAGTATATTTGGGGGCGGTGATGAGTCTATCAGTATATTAGAGGTGGTGATGAGTCTATCAGAATATTAGGGGTGGTGATGAGTCTATCAGTATATTAGGTGGTGATGAGTCTATCAGTATATTAGAGGTGGTGATGAGTCTATCAGTCAATATATTAGGGGGTGGTGATGAGTCTATCAGTATATTAGAGGGTGGTGATGAGTCTATCAGTATATTAGGGGTGGTGATGAGTCTATCAGTATATTAGGGGTGGTGATGAGTCTATCATCATATATTAGGGGTGGTGATGAGTCTATCAGTATATTAGGGGTGGTGATGAGTCTATCAGTATATTAGGGGTGGTGATGAGTCTATCAGTATATTAGGGGTGGTGATGAGTCTATCAGTATATTAGGGGTGGTGATGAGTCTATCAGTATATTAGGGGTGGTGATGAGTCTAATCAGTATATTAGGGGTGGTGATGAGTCTATCAGTATATTAGGGGTGGTGATGAGCCTATCAGTATATTAGGGGTGGTGATGAGTCTATCAGTATATTAGGGGTGGTGATGAGCCTATCCAGTATATTAGGGGTGGTGATGAGTCTATCAGTATATTAGGGGTGATGATGAGTCTATCAGTATATTAGAAGGTGTGATGAGTCTATCAGTATATTAGGGGTGATGATGAGTCTATCAGTATATTAGGGGGTGGTGATGAGTCTATCAGTATATTAGGGGTGGTGATGAGTCTATCAGTATATTAGGGCGTGGTGATGAGTCTATCTATCAGTATATTAGGGGTGGTGATGAGTCTATCAGTATATTAGGGGTGGTGATGAGCCTATCAGTATATTAGGGGGTGGTGATGAGTCTATCAGTATATTAGGGGTGGTGATGAGTCTATCAGTATATTAGGGGTGGTGATGAGCCTATCAGTATATTAGGGGTGGTGATGAGTCTATCAGTATATTAGGGGTGGTGATGAGTCTATCAGTATATTAGGGGTGGTGATGAGTCTATCAGTATATTAGGGGTGGTGATGAGTCTATCAGTATATTAGGGGTGGTGATGATACTATCAGTAGTATTAGGGGTGGTGATGAGTCTATCAGTATATTAGGGGTGGTATGAGTCTATCAGTATATTAGGGGTGGTGATGAGTCTATCAGTATATTAGGGGGTGGTGATGAGTCTATCAGTATATTAGGGGTGGTGATGAGTCTATCAGTATATTAGAAGGTGGTGATGAGTCTATCAGTTATATTAGGGGTGGTGATGAGTCTATCAGTATATTAGGGGTGGTGATGAGTCTATCAGTATATTAGGGGTGGTGATGAGTCTATCAGTATATTAGGGGGTGGTGATGAGTCTATCAGTATCATACCACATGAGTCTATCATATAGGGGGTGGTGATGAGTCTATCAGTATATTAGGGGTGGTGATGAGTCTATCTATCAGTATATTAGGGGGTGATGATTTTAGTCTATCAGTATATTAGGGGTGGTGATGAGTCTATCTATATTAGGGGGTGATAGACTCATCAGATTAGGGGTGGTGATAGTCTATCAGTATATTAGGGGGTGGTGATGAGTCTATCAGTATATTAGGGGTGGTGATGAGTCTATCAGTATATTAGGGGTGGTGATGAGCCTATATCAGTATATTAGGGGGTGGTGATGAGTCTATCAGTATATTAGGGGGTGGTGATGAGTCTATCAGTATATTACCAGGGTGGTGATGAGTCTATCAGTATATTAGATGGTGATTAGTCTATCAGTATATTAGGGTGGTGATAGAGTCATCATCAGTATATTAGGGGTGGTCATGAGTCTATCAGTATATTAGGGGTGGTGATGAGTCTATCAGTAATATACTGATAGATCCACCCCTAATATAGGGATAGACTCATCACCATAATATAGTGATAGTGACTCAGTCACCATCCAGTAATTAGGGGGGTGATGAGTCTATCAGTATATTAGGGGTGGTGATGAGTCCATCCCCGTATATGTAGGGGGGGTAGGCTGATCAGTCTATCAGTATATTGAGGACTGATGAGTCTATCAGTATATAGGGTGATGACTCATCCACCAGTATATTACTGTGGTGATGAGTCTATCAGTATATTAGGGGTGGTGATGAGTCTATCAGTATATTAGGGCGTGGTGATGAGTCTACCACCATATATTAGGGGTGGTGATGAGTCTATCAGTATATTAGATTGGTGATGAGCCTATCATATATTAGGGGTGGTGATGAGCATATCTATCAGTTATTAGGGGTGGTGATGAGTCTATCAGTATATTAGGGGGTGGTGATGAGTCTATCTGTCCAGTATATTAGGGGTGGTGATGAGCCTATCCATAATTACTGGTGATGAATACCCCTAATTCACTGATGATAGACTCATCACCACCCCCAAATCTGAAAGATCAGTTAATTAGGGGTGGTGATGAGTCTATCCCCGTATCAGTATTTAGGTGGTGATGAGTCTATCAGTATATTAGGGGTGGTGATTAGTCTATCAGTATATTAGGGGTGGGATGAGTCTATCAGTATTTTAGGGGTGGTGATGAGTCTATCTATCAGTGTATTAGGGGGCGGTGATGAGCCTATCAGTATATTAGGGGTGGTGATGAGTCTATCAGTATATTAGAGGTGGTGATGAGTCTATCAGTATATTAGGGGTGGTGATGAGTCTATCAGTATATTAGGGGTGGTGATGAGCCTATCAGTATATTAGGGTGGTGATGAGTCTATCAGTATATTAGGGGGTGGTGATGAGTCTATCAGTATATTAGGGGTGGTGATGAGTCTATCAGTATATTAGGGGTGGTGATGAGTCTATCAGTATATTAGGGGTGGTGATGAGTCTATCAGTATATTAGGGGTGGTGATGAGTCTATCAGTATATTAGGGGTGGTGATGAGTCTATCTATCAGTATATTAGGGGTGGTGATGAGTCTATCAGTATATTAGGGTGTGGTGATGAGTCTATCAGTATATTAGGGGTGGTGATGAGTCTATCAGTATATTAGGGGTGGTGATGAGAGCTATCAGTATATTAGGTGGTGGTGATGAGTCTATCAGTATATTAGGGGTGGTGATGAGTCTATCTATCAGTATATTAGGGGGTGGTGATGAGCCTATCAGTATATTAGGGGTGGTGATGAGTCTATCAGTATATTAGGGTGGTGATGAGTCTATCAGTATATTAGGGGTGGTGATGAGTCTATCAGTATATTAGGGGGTGGTGATGAGTCTATCAGTATATTAGGGGTGGTGATGAGTCTATCTAGTATATTAGGGGTGGTGATGAGTCTATCAGTATATTAGGGGTAGTGACCAGTCTATCAGTATATTAGGGGTGGTGATGAGTCTATCAGTATATTAGGAGGTGGTGATGAGTCTATCAGTATATTAGGGGTGGTGATGAGTCTATCAGTATATTTAGGGGCGGTGATGAGCCTATATCAGTATATTAGGGGTGGTGATAGTCTATCTATCAGTATATTAGAAGGTGGTGATGAGTCTATCAGTATATTAGGGTGTGGTGATGAGTCTATCAGTATATTAGGTGGTGGTGATGAGTCTATCAGTATATTAGGGGTGGTGATGAGTCTATCAGTATATTAGGGTGTGATGAGCCTATCACCATATATTAGGGGTGGTAGACTCTATCAGTATATTAGGGGTACTGATGAGCCTATCAGTATATTAGGGTGATGATGAGCTATCTATCACCCTATATTAGGGGTGGCTCATGATCACCAGTATATTAACGAAAGGTAGACTGATCTAGTCTAAAAATATATTAGAGGTAGTGATACCTAATCTGATAGACTCATCAAACCCCCTAATATATTTAATAGACTATCACCACCCCCAAATTCACTGAAAGATAGATTCCCGCACCACCCCTAATATTCTGGGGGTGGTGATGAGTCT
>NW_024607000.1:0-15270 GCF_018296145.1 Oncorhynchus tshawytscha | reverse complement strand
TTTAGTATTCAGTTCTTCATATTAGATCTGACAGTATGAATGGTTCTTATGGTTGTATTCAGTTCTTCATATTAGATCTGACAGTATGAATGGTTCTTATGGTTGTATTCAGTTCTTCATATTAGATATGACAGTAGGACAGAGAAGTGCTTAGACTGGGCTGAGAGGTTGCTTGACCTCCTGTAGCAGTGGGACGGCCATGAGACCAGAGGTGGCAGAACTGAGTGCTCGGGTTGGGATCCAGGGTTTGAGCCTGAAGGTAGAGATGGGGCAGTTCTTCTTGCTGCACCGTAAGTAAACACCATTGTCTTGTAGTGGATGTGAGCTTCAACTGTAAGCCAGTGGAATGTACGGAGGAGCAGGGTGACATGGGGGATCTTGGGAAGGTTAAACACCCAGACGGACTGCAGTGTTCTAGATAAGTTCAGTGGAGACCCATCATTCAGGGCAGGTGAGACACCTGTTTTGAGCACCACAGTTTTAGCAATAAAACAGTGAGAAAATAAAGTATCTGTTTGCAAACAATGTAAAAAAAAGCATGTTATTGACTTGTTAAAAACCTGTTAAGCCTCCCCCCTACTTTTTCGAAAAATCTGTTAAAAATCGCGCAACATTTTGGCGTCCTGCTACTCAGGCCAGGAATATAGTATATGCATATGATTAGTATGTGTGGATAGAAAACACTCAGACGTTTCCAAAACTGTTTAAATCACGGCTGTGACTATAACAGAACGTCTGTTTCATCGAAAAGCGCAGGAAAATCTGATCACTGGAGATGGAAAAAAATATCCATGCGCCACTTCAACCCATTGTTAAAGGTGAACCGTATTAAATGAGGCCGAGGTTGCAGTACCTACAGCTTCCACAGGATGTATAGAGTCTTCTTATTTGATTCTGATTTGATTCTTGGTAGATCCGACCAAAGGGAACCGATTCCCTCCGACCACCAACTTGATGCATTGTCTCTGTGTTTTTCCGGACATTTTTTCCACACGACCAGCTATCGAATTTACATCGCCTCCTGATGATTTTTATAGCTTATTAACGTGTAGTAATACCTAAAGTTGCATTAGAAAGGTATTTCAAGTGTTTTGTGAAAGTTTATCGTCGACTTTTTAACTTTTAAAAAATGACGTTACGTTATGAAACGCGATTTTTCCGTTTATCACACAGTCTTCATAGATCGATATCTAGGCTATATATGGACCGATTTAATCCAAAAAAGACCCAGTATTGATTATGGGACATCAAGGTGTGCCAAGAAAGAAGATGGTCAAAGGTAATGAATGTTTTATATTTTATTGTGCGGTTTGTGTAGCGCCGACTATGCTAATTCTTTTTGTTTACATCCCTATTTTTGGGGTGTTGCATGCTATCAGATAATAGTTCTCATGCTTTCGCCGAAAAGCATTTTAAAAATCTGACTCGGTGGCTAGATTCACAACGACTATGCATGATCACTTTTCACCACATTAGTTTGGGGGATTATTTTACAACTTTATTTAATGATACACAGTTTATGAAATGAATACATGTGTTTATTAATTGTCTTTAAAACTAGATGAGTTATTTTAGTTACTGATCATGAATGTGTTTGGATAACTGCATTGAAGCAAACTTTATTGATCTGCCAATGAAAAATAAAGTTACATGAATATGTACTGGTCAACCTCTTCTTCTCTTTAGTATTCAGTTCTTCATATTAGATCTGACAGTATGAATGGTTCTTATGGTTGTATTCAGTTCTTCATATTAGATCTGACAGTATGAATGGTTCTTATGGTTGTATTCAGTTCTTCATATTAGATCTGACAGTATGAATGGTTCTTATGGGCTGAGTGCCTGGAGTGTTTTTGTATGACTACAGTCAGGAGTTCTCTCTGACCCTGTGACATCACCAGCACATTAAGTACATTCATCTTAAGATAGCCAGGTGAGACAACCACATATCACAGTAAATACATTTCTCCTCAATTAGTCAGTGTCACATTATTATTATTAAGTGTCATTATTATTAATATTACTTGTTATTTTTGACCATTTCGGGCAGATGGGCAGGGACTCTGAAAGACGCTGGTGTTTCAGGACCTTTTGACTGGGCTGAGAGGGCTTGACCTCTGTAGAGACCAGAGGTGAACTGGAGGGTTTGAGCCTGAAAAAGATGGGGCAGTTCTGTTGCTGCACCGTAACACCATTGTCTTGTAGTGGATGTGAGCTTCGACTGGAAGCCAGTGGAATGTACGGAGGAGCAGGGTGACATGGGGATCTTAAGGTTAAACACCCAGACGGACTGCAGTGTTCAGAAATGGTCTCATTTGAGCCACCTGTTTTGTTTTCTTGAGTAAGGCAGCTCCAAAATGCAGGTCTTCAGCCTTCTGTGGAGGTGGGGCAAGCCAGCAGAAAATACGGAGCTTTGCGCCATGATTGGCTCAGTGTTCTGTCATTCATGGGGACAATACGTCACTGCCAAGTCTAAGGGTAGAACTTGAAAATTCAAGCCCCTTGGGTGCTGCCATAGAGTTACATTAGAAGTGCCCATCCAAGAAGGCTCAAGGTCATTGTCCACAGATAAAATAACTTCAAATCATGTGATATCTACAGTCGCTTTGATTGGACTGATCATGTCAACATCATACTTTCAAAATCTGAGCTAGCAGTCATCATCATGAATCAAGTTGACAGTCTACTGGCAAATCCTTTTTAATCTTTGTCATATGAAGAGAAATAATGAGAAATTATAGATAAAATGTATCGGTGCTCATCGGTCATTGGACATAAACATCACACAACAAATTGCAAATTCAACAATGAGTGGTTTGGAAGGAATCAGTGGCTAACTGCAAGCATTGCAAAGCAATCATTAGCCTGCTATTCAGTGGAGTGGCTGTGTGGTCCCAAGTCTAAGATTAAGGGGCTCTTTTCCTAGTTTAAAACTGTAAACATTCAACATTGGCCATGCTGTCAATGAAGCTTGATTTGTGCCACGCTCAAATCAACTTAACTCGGTACTGCAAAATCTGACTTGTGTGAGTTCAAAACAACTGGGAACTTGGGGAAAAACAAGCTACGACTGAGAAAATACGTTTTGAACTTTCATCCAACTCAGAATTGTAAATTGGGAACTCGGGCCTCTTTCTACAGCTACGACCTGAAGATCACTGACGTCATCATGATTCCTTTTTTTTTCTTCTTCGAGTTCCCAGTTGTCTTGAAAGCACCATAAATCCAGAGAATGACAGACTTTGTTGACAAAGTTTGATGACAAAATATGCCCACAAATTACTGCCGCGCCACCTTCCTGTTCAAGTGAGCACAGCACAACAAGGTGAGTCCAAAAATGTCTTGTATGCTGCTGCATAAATGATGTAATATGCCAGGGAGATGTGTATACTGTAGCTAAGAAAGTAATACTAAGTGTATGTTGTGTAGTAAGATGTTAGTAGCCCATGTGCCTCACCCTAATAATTTTATCTAGTTTCACATCTTAATTTTGCCTACTGTTCTGACTTGGTGGTTCACATGTAGCCTATAACCTGTTTTTGAGAAATGTAATCATTGAATATTGTAAGAATTTTCATTGTCTGCATATATGCCCCTTTATTTATCCTACGGTTCTGACTTGGCGTACAGGGAGAACACTGTAAGAACGGCCCATGTTCTGAATTATGTTGCTGTACATTTCAAAAGTGCTGAACAAATAGTTACATTGACTACGTCCGTCCTAGCTCGCTCATTAATGTCTTAATCGAAATTACGGATTGCCTCTTATCGTCCCCTTATGCCATAGTTTGTACATCTCAATTGTCAGTAGAAACCACATTTGTTTAAGTAAGTCAGCCATGTTATTTTAAAAGGCAGTAAATGAGGCTGAATGAACTGTCCTAACAGTTTGTGGGCACCGTTACTGTTATAGTGCAATTAATGTATTGTTTAGTGGCTTTGCTGGCATGCATCCCACTTTCATTATTTATTTATTTAACTAGGTAAGTCAGTTAAGAACAAATTATTGTTTTTAATGAAGGCCTACCCTGGCCAAACCTGGACGATGCTGGGCCAATTGTGCGCTTCCCTATGGGACTCCCAATCATGGCAGGATGTGATTTAGTCTGGCTTCGAACCAGGGACTGTAGTGATGCCTCTTGCACTGAGATGCAGTGCCTAAGACCGCTGCGCCACTCAGGAGCCCTTAAAAGGTTTGTGCCCAACGTGGGGTAGGAGTTGGACGTTGTCAGACTGTCAGTTCGTATCGCTCTCGGAGCGTTCAGAGCCACACTGGACGCTCTGGCGGAGGAGGAGGGTTGATTCAAGCGTTCTGACCTCACAACGGCAGTCAAGCATCCAAGATAACTGGTTAACATTGGCTGGCTTGCTAGCTACTTTCAGTACAAATGAGAGAACTCTGACCATTTTACTCGCCTTAGCAGAGCTGGTTAGGCTGTGTTCATGTTATCCAGAGCATTGGTGACTTTAACTGTGCTACAGGCAACAATTTAATAACGCTTTTTTTGCCGACGTTTACTGACACCGGCCGTATTCAAGGGGTGTTGAGCGTTTGTTTTTCATCAATTATTCTTCCCTCTGGCACTCAGACGAGAGTGGTCTGAAATCGGAGTATATAGCCAGAGCGAATTTAGGAACGCAGGCTATGTCTGAGTGTTGGAGTGTGCCCCTTACAGGTTAGGATAATTAAAGTGGCAATTTAGGTGAATTACCGTGGCAGGTTAGGAGACTGAGGTTAAGGTTAGGAAAAGGGTTAGGGTTAGCTACAATGTAACAGATGTCAACAACTGTTGTCCCAACGCAAAAGAAACGGCCACGGACCAATGGGGAGCATCAATTGGTTTAAAGTAGATATCATGAAACACCCGATATCAGAGAACGCCCCTAATTGCGGTCTGCAATTACACCTCTTTCGGATCAAGGGGCCAGGCTTCCAGTCTGTAAGCATGCTTTCCACTGTGCTCAGAGGGCATTTTCCGTACTGCAGTTCAGCTGAAGCACGGCCCAATTCCTATTGATGGCCCCATTGCGAAGTCACGTTTTTTTTTAAACAAGACAATTTACTCATCAAGTCTGTAAACAAAACATCCATTGAATTATTCAAGTAATTGCCGTAGTCAGATTTTTTCCCATCACTCACAGCCAAGGTTAACCATTTTAGATTCATGCTGTGAGGTGGGTGAGACTTATGCCACATGCAGATGCTGAAGGGAAAACACACCTCTTGACCTGCTGTGTATAATGTAGGTTAAGGTGCAGCCTCGTCTCATAGACTAGATGTAACATAGTAAATATAAATCAGGGACTCTCAAAATAGTGTGATATGTTACATTATGGTTCCATAAGACAGATGGTTACTTAATAAATGGAATTTGGTGGTGCTGTACTGTAACAGCGAGCTGAGCCAGTTGAAAGTATTGACAACAGGGACATATTGTTGGTGACTGTGTGCTCCTGAAGTGCTGTGGCCCTGTGTGCTCCTTCATTAGTTTTGTGTTTTTATTTTATTTTACTTCTGGTACCCTCCTACCTGAGAGGCATGAGGCCAGTGTGGCGTTGCACTGTTAAAATCATCCCAGTGTGGAGATGAAACACCTGTGTGTTACAAAGCCACATGCTCTGTCCTCTCTGCTCTACCTAGGTGTTTTAATGTTGGTAATACTAATATAGAGATAATACTAATAGAGATAACCACTGCTCTCCCAAGGTGTTTTAATGTTGGTATAACTAATACTAATACAGATAACCACTGCTCTACCTAGGTGTTTTAATGTGGGTGAGATAATACCAATACAGAGAACCACTGCCTACCTAGTTTTTAATGTGATAATACAGACAGAGATAACCATTGGACATGCATTTTCCATTATGCCATTGTGTTTACGACTTCAGAACCTTACATCTGTAGTTTGAATCATATACAGGGCATTATTCAAGACCCCTTGACTTTTCCCACATTTTTTTTACGTTACAGCCTTATTTGAAAATGGATTAAATTCATTTTTCCCTCGTCAATATAAACACAATACCTCATAATGATAAACCGAAAACAGGTTTTTAGAAATTTTAGCACATTTATACAAATTAATACCTTATTTGGTAAGTATTCAGACCCTTTCCTCAGACTCAAAATTGAGCTCAAGTGCATCCTGTTTCCATTGATCATCCTTGAGATGTTTCTACAACTTGATTGGAGTCCACCTGTGGCAAATTCAAATGTATGGACATGATTGGAAAAGGATCACACCTGTCTTTTTAAGGTCCCACAGTTGACAGTGCAAGTCAGAGCAAAAACCAAGCAATGAGTTCGAAGAAATCTTCCGTCGAGCTCCGAGACAGATTTGTGGTGAGGCACAGATCTGGGGAAGAGTACCAAAACATTTCTCAATTCTCTGTTGGCTGGGGTCCCCGCTTGTGCCTTGAAACTCCTGCCCTACATTGGGCACAAACCTTTTAAGGGCTCCCGAGAGGCGCAGCAGTCTAAGGCACCTCATCTCAGTGCAAAGAGACATCACTACAGTCCCTGGTTCGAATCATAGCTGAATCACATCTGGCCATGATTGGGAGTCCCATAGGGAAGCGCACAATTAGCCCAGCATCGGTGAGGATTGGCTGGGGTAGGCCTTCTTTGTAAATAAGAATTTGTTCTTATTGACTAACCAAGTTAAATAAAATAAAAAAGTGGACGCATGCCAGCAAAGCCACTAAACAATACATTAATTGCACTATAACAGTGAGAAACGGTGCCCACAAACTGTTAGGACCAACAGCATAGTCTCAACAACTTACCACTGCTTTCACCTGGCTATCAGCGGAGCCTTGTCTGGCAACGAAACAGTTCATTCAGCCTCATTTACTGCCTTTTAAAATAACATGGCTGACTTACTTAAACAAATGTGGTTTCTACTGACAATTGAGATGTACAAACTATGGCATAAGGGGACGATAAGAGGCAATCCGTAATTTCGATTAAGACATTAATGAGCGAGCTAGGACGGACGTAGTCAATGTAACTATTTGTTCAGCACTTTGAAATGTACAGCAACATAATTCAGAACATGGGCCGTTCTTACAGTGTTCTCCCTGTACGCCAAGTCAGAACCGTAGGATAAATTAAGGGGCATATAAGCAGACAATGAAAACTCTTACAATATTCAATGATTACATTTCTCAAAAACATGTTATAGGCTTCATGTCAACCACCAAGTCAGAACAGTAGGCAAAATTAAGAGGTGAAACAAGACCAAAATATTAGGGTGAGGCACATGGGCTACTAACATCTTACTACACAACATACACTTGGTATTACTTTCTTAGCTACAGTATACACATCTCCCTGGCATATTACATAATTTATGCAGCAGCATACAAGACATTTTTGGACTCACCTTGTTGTGCTGTGCTCACTTGAACAGGAAGGTGGCGCGGCAGTTCTTCATGGGCATATTTTGTCATCAAACTTCATCAAAGTCTGGCATTCTCTGGATTTGTGGTGCTTCAAGACAACTGGGAACTCAGGAAAAAAATGATGACGTCAGTGATCTTCAGGTCGTAGCTGTAAAAAGAGGCCCGAGTTCCCAATTTACAATTCCGAGTTGGATGAAAGTTCAAAACGTATTTTCTCAGTCGTAGCTTGTTTTTCCCCAAGTTCCCAGTTGTTTTGAACTCACACAAGTCAGATTTTGCAGTACCGAGTTAAGTTGATTTGAGCGTGGCACAAATCAAGCTTCATTGACAGCACGGCCAATGTTGAATGTTTACAGTTTTAAACTAGGAAAAGAGCCCCTTAATCTTAGACTTGGGACCACACAGCCACTCCACTGAATAGCAGGCTAATGATTGCTTTGCAATGCTTGCAGTTAGCCACTGATTCCTTCCAAACCACTCATTGTTGAATTTGCAATTTGTTGTGTGATGTTTATGTCCAATGACCGATGAGCACCGATACATTTTATCTATAATTTCTCATTATTTCTCTTCATATGACAAAGATTAAAAGGATTTGCCAGTCAGATTGATTCATGATGATGACTGCTAGCTCAGATGTTGAAAGTATTATGTTGACATGATCAGTCCAATCAAAGCGACTGTAGATATCATGATTTGACGTTATTTATCTGTGGACAATGACCTTGAGCCTTCTTGGATGGGCACTTCAAATGTAACTCTCTGCATTTGAATTTTCAAGTTCTTTACCCTTAGACTTGGCAGTGACGTATTGTCCCCATGAATGACAGAACACTGAGCTCAAAACAGGTGGCTCACCTTCCCTGAATGATGGGTCTCCACTGAACTTATCTGAGAACACTGCAGTCCGTTTGGGTGTTTAACCTTCCCAAGAAAACCCAAAAAGACCCTGTTTGTATTCCACTGGCTTCCAGTTAACAACTCAATACAATGTTTTTTTACTTACGGTTGCAGCAAGAAGAACTTTATCTCTACCTTTTAGGCTCAAACCCTGTATCCCAAAGCACTCAGTTCTGCTCACCTGCT
The DNA here is from genome assembly GCF_018296145.1 of Oncorhynchus tshawytscha. Taxonomy (NCBI): domain Eukaryota; kingdom Metazoa; phylum Chordata; class Actinopteri; order Salmoniformes; family Salmonidae; genus Oncorhynchus; species Oncorhynchus tshawytscha. The sequence goes on along the minus strand of NW_024607000.1, from coordinate 6,777 downwards.
GGTCTCATGGCCTCCCACTGCTACAGGAGGTCAAGCTCCCTCTCAGCCCAGTCAAAGCACTTCTCTGTCCTGGTTTAACCTTCCCAATGGTGGCACCCTGCTCCCTCTGAAGATTCCAAAATGGTCTGTCAATGCCCAGCAAGAAGAATAATGCCCCATGTGACCCAACCCAGCACTCAGTTCTGCCAATGTCACTGACATGGAGGTCAAGTCTCACCTGGTTTAAACAGTCGAAGCTCATCAGAAAGACAATGGTGACTGTAGTCAGCAAAAACACTGCCCCATCTCTACCTTCAGGCTCAAACCCTGTATCCCAACCCGAGCACTCATTCTGCCACCTAATATGAAGAACTCAACCATAAGAACCATGGCCATCCCACTGTCAGATCTAGAAGAACTCCCATAAGAACCAAAGCACTTCTGGTACAACCATGAACCATTCATACTGTCAGATCTAATATGAAGAACTGAATACAACCATAAGAACCATTCATACTGTCAGATCTAATATGAAGAACTGAATACAACCATAAGAACCATTCAGATCTAATATGAAGAACTGAATACAACCATAAGAACCATTCATACTGTCAGATCTAATATGAAGAACTGAATACTAAAGAGAAGAAGAGGTTGACCAGTACATATTCATGTAACTTTATTTTTCATTGGCAGATCAATAAAGTTTGCTTCAATGCAGTTATCCAAACACATTCATGATCAGTAACTAAAATAACTCATCTAGTTTTAAAGACAATTAATAAACACATGTATTCATTTCATAAACTGTGTATCATTAAATAAAGTTGTAAAATAATCCCCCCCCAAACTAATGGTGAAAAGTGATCATCACACCATCTCTATCTGATACATGTTAGGGGCGGAAGGTAGCCTAGTGGTTAGAGCGTTGGGCCAGTAACCAAAAGGTTACTAGATCGAATCCCCGAGCTGACAAGGTAAAAATCTGTTGTTCTGCCTCTGAACAAGGCAGTTAACCCACTGTTCCTAGGCCATCATTGTAAATAAGAATTTGTTCTTAACTGACTTGCCTAGTTAAATAAAGGTTCAATAAAAAAAGTGTCTACTAGCTCCTTCCCACAGAATACTGCAGAGGGACAACCTGGTCTCAGAGCAAAACGTATTATATATTACAAAAACATCCATTCCACTCCATTTAGTATGTTAGGTTACATGACATTGGCCTACCAATATAAACTGAACTAAAATATAAACAAAACATGTAAAGTATTGGTTTCATGAGCTGAAATAAAAACATTCCAGAGATGTTCCATAGTGCAGAAAAATCTTATTTCTCTAAATGTTGTGCACAAATTAGTTAATATCCCTGTTAGTGAGCATTTAAGCCTTTGTCAAGATAAATCCACCTGACAGGTGTGGCATATCAAGATGCTGATAAAACAGCATTATCATTACACAAGTTGTGCTGGGGGAATAAAAGGCCACACAACACAATGTCATTCTCATGGGAATGAATGCATGAACTCCACCAGAGCTGCCATCTCTACCATAAGTCACCTCTAACGTCTTTTAGAGAATTTGGCAGTACATCCAACCGGCCTCACAACTGCAGATCACATGTAACCACGGCAGCCCAGGACCTCTTCACCTGCAGGATTGTCTGGGGGGGCTGAGTAGTATTTCTGTCTGTAATAAAAACCTTTTGTGTGGAAAAACTCATTCTGACTGGCTGGGCCTGGCTCCCAAGTGGGCCTATGCCCTCCCAAGTCCCACCCATTCATGAGCCCCTGCCCAGTCATGTGAAATCCATAGATTAGGGCCTCATTTTAAAATGACTGATTTAAAACCATAGATTAGGGCTTCATTGAAATTGTTTTTCCCTTATACAACCTGTAAATCTTTGAAATTGTTAGATTGTTGTTCAGTATAATACGACTTCTAGGATGTATCGTATGTTAAGAATTACAATTCGTATGTTATTTTACGCATTGCTATTCATACAATATGTTACGAACTTGTAATATGTATGATGTTACTTCCAATTTGTTGTTGCTAACGTTAGCTAGGTTAGGGGTGAGGGGTTTAAGGTAGAGTTAAATGGGTTTAGGGTAAAGGTTAGCTAACATGCTAAGTAGTTGCATGCTAAGCTAACATGCTAACAATAGCTAAAAAGTAGTAAGTAGTTGCAAAGTTTGCTAATTAGCTAAAATGCTAAGTCCTCCTTGATGAGATTCAAACACAGCAGCCTTTGGCTAGGTTTCTTGCCTTACAAACCCACCCAAAAGTCCAGAGCAGAGTAAGAAATGTTGGTGATGAACTTTTAGCTGTTGCTGTTTTGAAAACTTTACAGTCAGAGCAGAGTAAGGCTTCTCTCCTGTGTGTTTCTGATGAACTTTTAGCTCAGTTGATGTTTTGAAGCATTTTCCACAGTCAGAGCAGGAGTATGGCTTTCTCTCCTGTATGTATACGTTTTTATGTGATTTTTAAGTCAGTATTTCTCCTGTGTGTTTGATGAACTTTTAAGCAACTTTTTAAACCACAGTCAGAGCAGGAGTAAGGCTTCTCTCCTGTGTGTGTACTCTGATGTTTTAGGTGTGAACTTTTAAGCTCAGTTGATGTTTTTGAGAAACTTTTCCACAGTCAGAGCAGAAGTAAGGCTTCTCTCCTGTGTGTATGTTTTAGTCTGTGAACTTTTAGAGCAGGAGTCAGTTGATGTTGTGAAGAACTTTTTTCCACAGTCAGAGCAGAGGCTTCTCTCCTGTGTGTGTTCTTCAGTGAACTTTTAGTAAAATTGAGAGCTTTTCCACAGTCAGAGCAGTGGCTTCTCTCCTGTGTGTGTTCTCTGATGAACTTTTAGCTCATTTGATGTTTTAAAACATTTTCCACAGAAAGAAACATCAGAGCAGGAGTCAGAGCAGGAGTAGAGGCTTCTCTCCTGTATGTATACGTTTTTAATGTGATTTTCCATGTATACAGTCAAGTTCTCTCCTGGTGAAATTGATGTTTTAAAACTATTTCCACAGTCAGAGCAGAAGAAAGGCTTCTCTGTGTGTGTTCTGTGTGTGTTTCTCATGTGTGTGTTCTGATGAACTTTAGCTCATTTGATGTTTTAAAACATTTTCCACAGTCAGAGCAGGAGTAAGGCTTCTCCCTGTATGTATACGTTCATGTGATTTTAAGTGGGAAAGTTGAGAGAAACTAGTTCCACAGTCAGGGCAGAAGAAAGGCTTCTCTCCTGTGTGTGTTCTCTGATGAACTTTTAGCACCGTTGATGTTTTGAAGCATTTTCCACAGTCAGAGCAGGAGTAAGGCTTCTCTCCTGTGTGTATTTTTAGGTGTATTTTTAGCTTTGATAGAAATGGGAAAATCTCTTCACAATGTGGGCAGTGATGAGACCTCTTAGCTCTCTGATCTTCCTGCTGTTGCTCTCTGGATGTGGAGAATGTCTCAACATGGTATCCTGTGTGAACATCAGAAAAAACAGTCAGTTGGTGTGATATACATGTTAATCAATTTACATTCTTAGGGATGAGACGGGTTCCATCACGTGGACTGGATATGTTTCGTATTGCGTCAGATAACAATATTGACGAATACGCTGATTCGGTGTGCGAGTTCATTAGAACGTGCGTTGAAGATGTCGTTCCCATAGCAACGATTAAAACATTCCCTAACCAGAAACCGTGGATTGATGGCAGCATTCGCGTGAAACTGAAAGCGCGAACCACTGCTTTTAATCAGGGCAAGGTGTCTGGTAACATGACCGAATACAAACAGTGCAGCTATTCCCTCCGCAAGGCTATCAAACAAGCTAAGCGTCAGTACAGAGACAAAGTAGAATCTCAATTCAACAGCTCAGACACAAGAGGCATGTGGCAGGGTCTACAGTCAATCACGGACTACAGGAAGAAATCCAGCCCAGTCACGGACCAGGATGTCTTGCTCCCAGGCAGACTAAATAACTTTTTGCCCGCTGAAAACATGCGGTCTCTCCTTCACTGCAGCCAAGGTGAGTAAGACATTTAAACGTGTTAACCCTCGCAAGGCTGCAGGCCCAGACGGCATCCCCAGCCGCGACCCTCAGAGCATGCGCAGACCAGCTGGCCGGTGTGTTTACGGACATATTCAATCAATCCCTATACCAGTCTGCTGTTCCCACATGCTTCAAGAGGGCCACCATTGTTCCTGTTCCCAAGAAAGCTAAGGTAACTGAGCTAAACGACTACCGCCCCGTAGCACTCACTTCCGTCATCATGAAGTGCTTTGAGAGACTAGTCAAGGACCATATCACCTCCACCCTACCTGACACCCTAGACCCACTCCAATTTGCTTACCGCCCAAATAGGTCCACAGACGATGCAATCTCAACCACACTGCACACTGCCCTAACCCATCTGGACAAGAGGAATACCTATGTGAGAATGCTGTTCATCGACTACAGCTCGGCATTCAACACCATAGTACCCTCCAAGCTCAGGTGCGTTCTGAGTCCTCTCCTGTACTCCCTGTTCACCCACGACTGCGTGGCCACTCACGCCTCCAACTCAATCATCAAGTTTGCGGACGACACAACAGTGGTAGGCTTGATTACCAACAACGACGAGACGGCCTACAGGGAGGAGGTGAGGGCCCTCGGAGTGTGGTGTCAGGAAAATAACCTCACACTCAACGTCAACAAAACTAAGGAGATGATTGTGGACTTCAGGAAACAGCAGAGGGAACACCCCCTATCCACATCGATGGAACAGTAGTGGAGAGGGTAGCAAGTTTTAAATTCCTCGGCATACACATCACAGACAAACTGAATTGGTCCACTCACACAGACAGCATTGTGAAGAAGGTGCAGCAGCGCCTCTTCAACCTCAGGAGGCTGAAGAAATTCGGCTTGTCACCAAAAGCACTCACAAACTTCTACAGATGCACAATCGAGAGCATCCTGGCGGGCTGTATCACCGCCTGGTACGGCAACTGCTCCGCCCTCAACCGTAAGGCTCTCCAGAGGGTAGTGAGGTCTGCACAATGCATCACCGGGGCAATCTACCTGCCCTCCAGGACACCTACACCACCCGATGTTACAGGAAGGCCATAAAGATCATCAAGGACATCAACCACCCGAGCCACTGCCTGTTCACCCCGCTATCATCCAGAAGGCGAGGTCAGTACAGGTGCATCAAAGCTGGGACCGAGAGACTGAAAAACAGCTTCTATCTCAAGGCCATCAGACTGTTAAACAGCCACCACTAACATTGAGTGGCTGCTGCCAACATACTGACTCAATCTCTAGCCACTTTAATAATTACAAATATGATGTAATAAATGCATCACTAGTCACTTTAAACAATGCCACTTTATATAATGTTTACATACCCTATATTACTCATCTCATATGTGTATACTGTACTCTATACCATCTACTGCATCTTGCCTATGCCGTTTGGCCATCGCTCATCCATATATTTACATGTACATATTCTTATTCATTCCTTTACACTTGTGTGTATAAGGTAGTTGTGAAATTGTTAGATTACTTGTTCGATATTACTGCACGGTCGGAACTAGAAGCACAAGCATTTCGCTACACTCGCATTAACATCTGCTAACCATGTGTATGTGATTTGATTGAATGTTTTCCCCATAAAACCTATTTGATCATTATTGGTTTCTGCTGTGTTAAAATGTGTGTTTAAGCAATAAACACATTTAAAAAGAAAAACTCCTGGTACTGACTGCAGTAGCTATGTTTTTGGTATCGCTCATGTCATACTGCGTGTCATTCCTCAACTGTCTGGATTTTACATTCATTTTGGACCTCCACAAAACTGACACACTAAATCAACAAACTGTTTTTGTACATATTCAAGTAGCGATTCATAACATACAAATACAATCAGTACATGGCTTTCCATTAATTTCTTAAACTCATTGGAAATGAAATGGAATTCAACTATGCTATAATCCCACTGAATCATGAATACGCCTCATTCAGATGATTTTATATGGTCCTTTACACACCAGCTCCGTGGGAAAATTGGATCCTGGCCAAAGGCACAAGTTCATTCAAAGAGTGTGAGACATCTAGGATGAGTTTTTGACAATATTAATGTCAACTGCCATATGTTGATGTACATGTCCAACTGGTTTCCTCCTATTTTCAGACTACTGATGCCAGACTAGTGTTTTATCATGTGGCCACAGATACTCCCCTATTCTGTCAGTGGTTCCAGATCTACAACAGACAACTGTGTGCGAATAGCATACAGTATTGAGCAACAGAGAAGTAAAATTCCATTGTTATGAGAAAATCATAATAATTTTTTTAAGTGTCTTGTGCCGTCCCAAACAAAGTACAATAAAATGAAATTGAAATGAAAGCTAAAGGGAATATGCAGTAGGGTTGACAAAGGTCAAGATAAATTTGACTGGGACTAATGGAAGCGTAGGATGTTTGGTATCATTTGGCATCCTAAACTTGTTTACATGTGACAAAGTAGGCTACAGGACCATATAGTGCTTCTACCCAGGTGGTGGCCCATCATGTCTTTAGGAGCTATAGTCTTTTTCATTTTTTCCAACCAGGCATTAACCAAGACATATAGCTAGAATGTTATGGAGTGATATTAGTGCCAACATAAACTGAATTTCAGATTCAACATCATATCGCTCCATAGACTCTAGTGTGCCTGGTTTGGCCAAAGATTACTACACATTGTGGCCCTCCAGAAAAAATAGTAAACACTCTTGAAGTCTATGACTTCCTCCCTATAGGCTGTCTCATCGTCGTTGGTGATCAGGCCCTAC
>NW_024606999.1:0-15255 GCF_018296145.1 Oncorhynchus tshawytscha | reverse complement strand
CCAGTATAGACAAGCTGAGGACATTTATAAAGCTGAACCATATGCTCTTTCATGCATACTTTATGTAGCTCGCCAATCAGAATCTACTTTGTTTTTCACTACCTGGGAAATATTACTCCAGAATTGAAGTAGTTGCCACTGATTAATGATACCTGATTACATCTTAGTAATAGCAGAACAAGTTTTCATACGATAATTGGCTAAGATCGATACATTTCATATTACATCATTTTCATATTGTTTTTAAGATCATTGCGATGTCATCGTCATGGCATCACCAGTCTGGTAACCTGTCTAGAATTGTTTAAAATATAGAGTTCAATTATCAGTCATGTTTTATTGAAAGTGTTCTGCAGTATACATACACATTAGATATGTTTTTCTGTTCCTTTCTTACATACATTTTATATATATTGTTTATTTGAATATGCCAATTGTTAATATTTTATGCCTTTTATCTTCATCTTCGTCTTCCTTGCTTACGTTAGCTTGTGGGTCACTATCGTTAAATACTAGCAGCCGGAGCGTCAGGTCGTTAATGCAACGTTTGTCAACCAGATTGGTTATCAGTTTTCCATATTCACCCCGTTTCGAGGTAGCTTCCTCAGAATGAATGTGATTGTTCACTGTGGTCAGTGGCAGAGTTAAATGCCCAGCGAAAGCACAACCACTGACAGCTTATTCTTGAAAGACAGTCGTTGCAGAATTCAGGTGGCCCCATTTACCAGAAATACCGCCAACAGCTTACCGACTTAGGGGTGTGAATACTTGTATAAAACTGAATATTTTATTATCATATTTGCAAACATTTCAAAAATATGTTTTGTCTTTGTCGCTATGGTATTTTGTATATCAGAAAATATTTAATGCAGAGCCAACACACCGAGGAAAAAGTTCGGCAAATACTTCTGGTTAGGTTTCCGTTAAATGACTCAAATGTGAGCTCACTGTAAATGGGGATTGCGTCACGTTGGTCACTTATTGTAAATAAGACAGAACACCGATTAAAAGATAGTCGAATCATGAATAATGTTGGGAGTGAGAAAGTTTGGAGGTAGCAATATCATATCTTCCTCGATGTGTTAAATATTCCAAGATCTCAGAGACAGAAAGTCAATAGGGACACTCAATGGAAATATTGCCTCAGGGTTGAACATCTGTTTGTGAATTCGCGTAGGAATTCAGTCCTGTACTCATAGCTGCATGTTACACAAGGTGACGCTTTGCCAGAAACATGCAAAGAACCCCATCACGCCTGACCTTAGAGATCCTTATTATTCTTCACGCTTGGGGTTCAGGTCAGGTGACTGCGGGGAAGTTATGTTTTCTGTTTCTCATTTTTGCTGAGTAAAATTTGTCAGATGTTACCTATCGCCCCCGGACTGGGGATCATACCAGGCAGCCCTTTTCTCTCCCCACCATTAGGATCTGTTTTCTGTTTGGGCTTAGTTCGACAGAGCATGCTTGCGTCAATACGATGATGCTTCAGCTTCGCTTTTCACAACGAGCCAAGAGCAGTTGGGAAAGTGTGTTTTAATTCAATAAACAACAAAGAATATGATCTACATGATCAGTTTCGTGTATATTGCACGTATCCCACCAAAGCTGTACTTATATAAGAAAGCAGTCCAATGTTATTTGTCACTTCCAGCCCCAGCCGTAAATTGCCTCGGTAACAATACACTAATATTAGCAGTTGTTAATGACAGCCTTAATGCAGCTTATGACCATCGCATACTTGGGAAAAACACTTACACTTGATAACAAATTTACCAAATGTTTTTGCCGGGAGAACACTCCCTGTATCATCTAATATTACAGGAAATCAATAATGCAGCCTTACTTAACATTCTAGTCTTGTTTTTAATTCTCTATTTTTTTAAATACAGTTAATGTAGGGTCAAATATGACCGTTTTCCTATACTGTATTAGATCGTTAATATCTTCTTTTGTTGAACCAAGTAATCAATATAATATTTATTAAATATCTTGTTTTTTAATGTTCATTAATCACAGTTTTTCATTCTCCTTTGTTCAATTATAAAAGGAGTTTCATATATTGCCAGATAAAGACCAAAATGCTTTACAGATGTCAATCTGAGGATTCACCCAGACGTTGAAGTCGAAGCTACACAAGGCGTGAACTCTCAGTTTCTTCACAATTCCTTTATCATTTACCCGAGTAAAATCTCGTCTAGGTCAGATCACCACTTTCTATTATAAGAATGTGTGAAATGTCAGAATGGCAGGGTCGCTTACATACACCAATTAGTATTTGCAGCACAAATTGCCACTCTGTCAAATGTTTTGGCAGCTTCCACAAGCTCCCAATGCTGGGTGACTTGCTCATTCTCCCAGCTGATACCGGTCGGCCTGTGGCCTGCCGCATTGCAGCCTGCCACACGCTGTCCCACTTTGGAGTCATTTATGCCGCTTCTTGATCTCTGACGATGCTCCTTGAGATTACCACGATATTGTCCTTACCTTCGCTTTATCTGTGAAAGTGCGGTCTAGCAAAGCACTCACACACGCCAAAGGTAAAGTTCTTTCTCCAAACATAACTATGGTCATTATGGCCAGCCTATATTATCAGACGAGATATCTCAAAGTGCGATCTGTTCAGCGTGCAGTGTAGTTCGCTTTTTATATTTGAGCAGAAGGTGCTTTCACATGTCATCGTAGACTCATTTACTGTGGGATACGCTTTTGTACATGTTTTTCTCCAGTTATCATAGGTCTTTTTGTTGAACACTGATTTGCACTTTTCGCACAGCATGTCATTCTAGATCACCGCTACTTCCTGAAGCTGTATGATGCAGCTGTGTGGTCTCACGGTTGAGCGATTGGGCGCACCCATTACCTTGTACTGACGGTAGTTCTCTGGAAATTGCCCAGCGATTCGTGGAGGTTCACAATTTTTTCTCGAGTGTCTCGCCGATTTCCTCAGATTTTCCTTACGATCGCTAAAGAGGCACGAGCTTGGAAGGTAGGCCTGAGTTCATCCAGGTACACTCACCGACTCAAATTATGCTCGGCTCATCAGAGCTTTCTGTGCCTGACATCATTCTTGTAGTTTCTTTTCCAAGCTGCTTAGCAGCACAGTCAGCTGTAACTTATTCACTGGAATTAGATACAGTGAATTAAGTGAAATACCCAGTCTGTAAACACTGTTGAAACACATCATGTAAAAGTATGTTCTAACTGACTTCAGGTTAAAACTATAGTTTGTTAACAAAGAAAGTCTTGTGGAGTGGTGGCTGAAAAGAAAAGCTTTCAGCGATTGCACGATTTCGCCGGCACTCGAGTTTGAGTTGCCGCGGCTGTAATAACTCTTTCAGCTTGCTGCAGATCACGCTGAAAGGCGCCATTGAGTTTATAGAAGCAGGGTGGCTCACGTACACCATAAATTATCGCAAGATAATCATAGCAGCTAAATTGTTCGTTGGTGATGAATTGCCTAAATGTTACAATCGCCATAATAAGCCTCACTTCGCCTCATTAATTGATTCACAACAAAGACATCAGCTTTCGTAAACAAAGTCAACGTGGGTCCCGACGAGGAGAGATTTTCATCGGCATTTTATATACCATCTTCGTACTTACAAGGACTAACTAATAAAGATGCTATGGAGAGAGACTGCAAAGACATGCACATTTCGCGTGTATAACACCCATGTTCATTCTGAAGGTAACGAACTAGCAGCGTTGCTACTTTCGTATGCTTAAGACAGGTCGGTGGAAATTGTACAATAGTTTCAGCGTAGAATGAATACTTAAACAATGAAAGATGTCATAAACTACACACACAATACCTTCTCACACAGTGCCTAAGTAGTCTAGCCGCTGGAGCAATTTCTGCCTTTCCACCGAGGTAAATACTGCGCTTTCCACACCGCGCCTGACATTCCTGTTGGCCCGATGCTCATGCCTCTCATGCCTGTTCATTTTCCCCGCCCACCCTACAGCTTCACACTGTAACATAGGGCAGGTCAATTCAGCCATAATAGGTTTGCGGCGACTCCATTCGGCCGCAGCGATCTCGAATTTTCCACCAAAACATTAATGACAGAAGACCTATAGCTGAAGATTTCTTTCGGTAGCCGATGTTATAGCTCGGGCATGGCCATCGCGCGCTTTCAGCGGGACTCTCACCATTATGCATGGCAGTCTGCCTGCCTCAGCAGAAAGGGGCATTCAAGCAGCCTGCAGTAGTTTCTTGATGCACGTCCTTCCAGGCAGAAGGACCTCGTCACTCTCGCTTCAAACCCTCACCCTGAATAGCTGCGAAGCGACTGCCAGCAGCAGTGGGTCACCACTGTTTAAAAATAATTTAAAGTTTATTGTCATAATATGCGCTTCATCAACAATTGGAACTTCCATTTTTCATGAAACTCTTGAGAAGTTTATCTCCAAACCAGAGATGGACGCCAGCATCTTCCTTCTATGGCTAACAGGTCTCTCTGTCGCACTGCACATTGCCCGGTTCAAAGACTTGTTAACAGGCCGTAGTCAGAGTCTTCAGATGTTAAATGCTTCAATGACAAATAAATGTTTTTGTTATTGATAACTATCAATTGTAGCTTTACTCACAGAAGTGTTGAATTGTGCAAACCAGATGGAGTCTCGCGACACTCTTGTAATTCTTGTTTGCCTGGGGGGAACCAATGAAAAGAATGGAATAATATGAAATAGCATCACTCTGATTCCCTTAGTCTGCTGAAGGTAAGTTATAATATATATTTGAGAAATTTGATAAGTATCAAGAATTTTAAATCTCATCAAATTGCAGTATTACGGCTTCATTTTCTTACCTGCTGTCACCTACATTTATTGCTTCATGTCATCTCATTTTCTGAATGCATATATAGGCCTATAGATTACTTCTGAATCGTCTCTTATTGCAGAGGAATGATGAAAACCACATTATGGTGGCCTAGACAGAGTCAGATGACATTGAGCCTGAGCGAGGTTTCGAAAGTTTACTTAAAACACTTCTTTAACTTTCATTTATGCTGACCTTTCAGCTCGCGTTCATCCTGAAAATGATTGGCCAGCCACGAATTTATTTACGAAGACGGTGTTCGAAAAAGTTATGACCAGCACTGCTAATACTGGGTATCGGCAGCCGCTGAAAGAAAACAGAAAGCCAACTGGTCACATTCGATGAAGAAGCGCCAGAGTTTGCCAAAGCCACCCATTCTGCCAGAGAGAGAGCTTGTGCTCAGCCTGCCAGAGCCGAAGAAAATAAAGAAATAAGGGACGCCTGAAAGCGCAATAGCCGTCATTGTAACTGATGACATGTAATACCTTCTACAATATTTTCTGGAATATTATTAATGGCTCTTGATGCCTCTCACATGGAACTGTGCCTATGATGACGTTAGCTTCAGGCATCAATACTTGTTACCAGAGGTTTCACACTGGGACATCAGTACAGCCACATTGATCAAGCACGGAAGAGGGTGACCGCACATGAGTCAATATCACCAGAACCTAGGTCTCCAACATATAGCTGGGATGACATAATATTCTTCAAGAGCTAGACAGACTCAGTCAATATCACCCTGAAAGCAAGACCATGCTCCTGTTTTGTTTTAAAAGGAAACATTTATGGAGCGCACTATTTGCACTTTGTTGTTATATATGCATTGTATCTGCATTTAACTTGTTTTAATTGTTGTTTTTGTTACTCATATTATTGAGATACGCATTTGATGCCTGATGCACGGCACGTCACTTCCACCGCCTGATGTGACAGCATCGCTCACGCTCAGCCCATCAAAGGATGTGACCAGCCAATGTCACCTACACGCCACCATGAGCCTGATATACTGTGTCACTTCCATAACATGCACATACCATGTTTGACTGCTTGTCACCTGAATAATAATAAATAAAAGACCAAACAAAAATAGTGCAGCCTGGTTTCTCATCTTCGAACATACCCACACTACACTGTCATCTGCTCCTGCGGAACATAGGCCTACCACCCGTGAGCAGATCACGTTGCCGGAGTTTCACCATTACCGCCAGCATTATCGCACCTTCCACAACCAACCCAGAGCGACAGCCAGCCTTTGCTTGTGCTCTACCGGGGAACCGTAGCATCAGCCTGCCAACAGCCGTCTCCATCTCTCGCAGCCATCCGAGCCGGGTGATGCGGGCACAAGAGCAGCTTCCTGACAAAGGTATTGCTCATGCCTCTTCTCAGCACATTTGTTAGATGCACCCACTTTCTCCTCCTCTGCAGCCTCAATAATGATAGTGGCTAGCAGGTTAATTCATGCACAGAAAAGCAAAGGCTGTTTATTTTTACGTATATTATTTTCTGTTTTCATTGCTTTTTTATAAATGCATTACTTATATTCATACCAGAGTGCTCTGTTGTGGCAGAGAGACTTAACAATAACCATGTATATTATTATTGAGTGCTAAATGTGTAAAATAATTTGCGTTTATTGTATACTACAGCACATACTACCCATGTTATCTACCGTAAATACATTTCAACAGGGTCACTGAGTAGTGGCAAAGGCGCTGTGTTCACCTGTTTATAATTGGTTCGTTTTAACCTGAGTGTGATAATCGTGGTGGGGGACAAAACACCCTTACACGCATGACGCACTACTATGCCGGCTCGTCTGCACCTCAACTGCAGAGCTCTCAGGGTCAAGTTGCCGTGCTGATCTCCGGTAATCCTGTTTACTCCTGAGCAACAGAGGAAAACAGCTATTGGATTGAACCCTCAGCCTGTAGGACCAGAAGCCAGCAACACCTCTGAGGAACACCAGGCCTGCCCAGGGCTACACCTCAAAGCTGCCTGAGAACTGCTCACAGTGACGGGTCAGCATTGAGGAGGTCCTAAGAGTACTGGCCACTTAGAAGGACAGACAGGAACAGAAAAGTAGCTCCTGTGGAGACATCCCACCTTTTTTTTCCATGCCAATAAAGGCCTTTAGTACCTCTTTTTGTTGACCTCTTGCCACTCTATCCCTTTTGCTGTTCCTGTTATCTGTCCTTCTAAATGTGTACTCTTTAGGACCTCCTCCAATGCTGTTGTCACTAATGAACAGTTCTCAGGCAACTTTTGGTGAAATAACTGGCCCGACCCTGGAGCAGGCCCTGGGCAGTTCCTCAGGATGTTATGGCTTCTGGTCCTGCCTTTAGTGGGGGGTTCAGTCCAGTAAGACTGGTTTTCACTCTGAGGAGTTCTCCACATCTGTAGAATCATCTAGGACAGCTGGACTACCAGGTAGCAACTCAACTTGACCCACAGGCATATACAGTTGAAGTCGGAAGTTTCCATACACTTACACGGAACCCAAACCGGCCGCCAAGTGCGTGCACCATCGTGCGCAAATTGATTTTGTCCCCCCACACCACACGTTATCACGACACTCAGGTTAAAATATCAAAGCAAACTCTGAACCAATTATATTATTTTGGGGGCGGAACGCTGTTTTTAGCGCCTTTTCTTGCCTGCATTTTCCAGTGACCCTGTTGAAATGTATTTTGATTCTTCTGATTTCACCGCGATTGAGGAGTGATAACATGGGTAAGTACATGATTGCATATTGTACAATAGTGATGCCAGGACAGGAGTTAATACATTCAATAAACGCAAATTGTTTTACATTTAGGCACTTTCCTCTCAGACTCCATTATGCCAATAATATACATGGTTGGCTGATTACTGTAATTAGCCAGTCTCTTTCACCTTACAACCAAACCACTCTGGTATGAGATATAAACAATGCATTTACTGAATAAAAGCCCATGAAATAAGAAACTAATATTATACAACTAAAAATAAACAATACTTTATGCTTTTCTGAAATGCATGAATTAACCTGCTAAAACAGAACTTGGTCGCCCTTGTATTATTGAGGCGCACAGGGAAGGAGGAGGAAGTTATGGGTGCATCCCATAAATGTGCTGAGAAGGGAGCATGGGCAATACTACCACCTTGTCCAGGAGCTGCTCTTGGACCCTGCCCACATCACCGATACTTCCGGATGAGTGCAGAAGAGATGGAGACTGTCTTTTGTTGGCCCAGACCTCACCAAGCAGACGATCAACTACAGGACCCCAGTAGAGCCTAAGCAAAGACTAGCTGTCACTCTAAGGTTAGTTATTGGAAAAGGTTGTATTGTGTAAGCAGGTGCATGGATGTAAAGAAACTCCAGCAAGCTTGTGATCATGATGCTCCACAGATGTTAGGCCTATGTTCCATTACATCTAGGAAGCAGATGACCAGTTATAGTGTCGTCATTATGTTCAAGGTAAGTAAGACACACTGTTCTTTGTTTAGTCTTTTATTTATTATTATTCAAGGTGACAAACAGTCAAAACATGGCATGGTGCACCTGTTGTAGGTGACATTAACAGTCTCATCAAGGCATGGTGAACGTGTAGGTGACATTAACAGTCACATCAAGGCACGGTGAACAGGTACGTGACATTAACAGTCACATCAAGGCATGGTGAACATGTTGTAGGTGACATTAACGGTCACATCAAGGCATGTAAACAAATACGGCATATCCCTCCCAATAACAATATGAATAGCAAAAACAAACAATTAAAACAAAGTTAAATGCAAGGTGCAATGCATATATAACTGCAACAACAAAGTGCAAATAGTGCATACATAAATGTTTCCCTTTTTAAAACACTAAAGCAGAACATGGGCCTAAGTATGCGCAGGGCTGGGTTCTGCCTTTTCAGAGATGATTATTGATGTGGCTGGGAGTCTCTGTCCTAGCTCTCTTGAGAGAATGTACTGAATGTACTGTCATCCCAGCTATGTGTTGGAGACCTAGGTTCTGGTGAGTATTGATCCCTGGGCTCATCGTACATGATTGGCTGCAGTCCACCTCTTCCGTGCGGAGTATTTGCGGGCCGTGGTGGTGGCAGTGGTGTTGCCTGCTGGTCATCCCAGTTATGTGTTGGGAGACCTAGATCCTGGTGAGTAGGAGTATTGATGCCTGGGCTGGCCGTACATCATAGGCCGCAGTCCAGCTCTTCCATGTGGAGCATCAAAGAGCCATTGTGGTGGTAGAGGTGGTAGCAGAGGTGTTGCATACTGGTCATCCCAGTTTACAATCAATGACAGTAATTGCACTTTCAGACGTCCCTTGTTTCTTGCTATTTTCTTCAGCTCTGGTACAAGGCTGAGCACAAATGCCTCCTCCTCTGAGGTAACAGCAGAATGGATTGGCTTCCTGACAAATGCAAGCAGCTCTTCATCCACATCTTGATAGTTGACTTTCTGTTTTCTTTTTCTTGGCTGCCAGTCTTGAGCTGTGCCTGCAGTGGTTGGTCTTGACTGGGTCAAGGCTCTCAGGGACACCACGTCGTCTTCAGTGTCATCGGGTTCCATAGGTTGTGTCTGAGGCGAATCAGCATTTTCAAGGATGAGGTTGCCTTCAGCTGAAAAAGGTCAACATAAATGAAAAGTTAAAAGTGTTTTAAGTAAACTTTCGAAACCTCAGCTCAGGCTCAATAAATCATATTTCTGAAATCTAGGCCATAATGTCTAATACTGCTGGTTTTCATCATTCCTCTGTAATAAGAGACTGATTCGTAATCTATAGGCCTATATAATCACTCATTCAGAAATGGGATACCAGCTGACATGAACCAATCATGTAGTGACTTAGCAGGTAGAAAATAAAGCCAGCAATACTGCAATTTGATGAGATTTAAAATTCTGTGCAATAAATTCAAATGTATATTATAACTTACCTTCTTGGCTGGACTTAAGGGATCAAGAATGATCATATTTTCATGTATTTCCATTCTTTCTGATTGGTTCCCCAGAACCACTGGGCTGGGCCTTCCGTAGGTGCCTTACAAAAGTGTCACGGAGGGACTTCCATCTGGTTTTGCACAATTCAACTTCTGTGAAGAGTAAAATACAATTGATTGTTATCCAATAACAAAACATTTATTTTGTCATTACAGGTATTTGGCATCTGGAGACTCTATTTGCAGCCTGTTCTTCACCTATCGTCTTGGATTCGAGACAGTGTCGCAGTGCATTATGGAGACCTGTTAGGCCATAGAGAGGAAGATGCTGGCGATCCATCTGCCACAACCCACTGAGGAAACCTGAAGATAAACTTCTCAAGAGTTTCATGAAAATGGGACTTTCCCAATTGTTTGGGATCGGTTGATGGAAAACATATTATGATCACCAAACAACCAAACTCAGGGAGACGTTTTTTAAATTGTTTTTAAATCGTTTTTTAAACTCTGTGGTGTTACTCGCCCTTGTGGATGCCAATTACCGCTTCACAGCTATTCAAGTGGGGGATTTTGGGAGAAAGAGTGACGGAGAAGTCTATGCCAACTCCCCACTTGGAAGGGCAATTGCATCAAAAACCCTGCAGGTGCCCCAAGATGCCTTTCTGCTTGGGGGCAAAGATTTAGGAAAGATACCATACATAATGGTGGGGACGCTGCCTTCCCACTAAAGCCCTACCTGATGAGGCCATATGCCGGGCATAACATCAGCTACCAGAAAGAAATCTTCAACTATCGTCTCTGTCGAGCTTGAATGACTGGAGAAGGCATTCGGGATCCTTGCGGCCAGATGGAGGATCCTCTACCAAAAATAAACCTACTGCCAAGCAAGGTTGATACCCTATGTGGCTACAGATGTGGCTACAGCAGGGTGGGGCAGGGATGAGGCAAGGCATGAGAGGCATAGTCATCCAGGCCAACAGAGCAGGTCAGGACGCAGTTTCTGTCAGAGAAAAGTTTACAAGTATTTCACCTCAGTGGAAGGCAGAATTGACTTCCAGGACAGAATGGTTGCAGCTAGGCCTACTTAGATGCACTGTGTGAGAGTGTGTGTGTGTGTAGTTTATTAACATGGGACAGTAAGTTCAACTTTGACATCTTCATTTGTTTTGTGTATTCATTCTACACTTTAAAACTATTGTACAATTCCACCATTTCTGTATTTAAAAAAGCATACAGCACACATGGCATTTACATTCAGCTAACGCTAGCTAGTTCGTTTTATACCAAGGATGAACATTGGGTTGTTATACTTTACCTGAAATGTGCATGGTCTTTGCAGTCTCTCCATAACGCATCTTTATTAGTTGGATCCTTGTAGAATTTTGAAGACGGGTCATATAAAAGTGAGTACTTCTCTACTTCGATGAAAAATCTCTCCTCGTCCATCTTTCAAGCACCCACGTTGGCTTTTGTTTACAGGAAGTAGGGGACGTATGTTTGTTGTGAGATCCAATGAATTAATGGGAGGCGGAACATCCAGACTTGGTATTGCGGTTAGCAACCAATTTAAGGTGAATTCCGCCACCAACTGGACTGGAGTTTGTACCTTGCAGTTCGTCTTTCAGTCACCCACGTGGGTATAGCCAATGAGGAGATGGCACGTGGGTACCTGCTTCTATAACCAATGAGGAGATGGGAGAGGCAGGACTTTCAGCGTGATCTGCAACAGAAATAGAAAGGAGTTCTATTTTAGCCCTTGGCAACTCAGACGCTCAGTGCTCGCGCAGGATACGTGTCCGGTCTGGTCAGCATGTTAGGTTGGAGTCATTAAAACTTGTTTTTCAACCACTCCACAAATTTCTTGTTAACAAACTATAGTTTTGGCAAGTCAGTTAGGACATCTACTTTGTACATGACACAAGTAATTGTTTCAACAATTGTTTAGAGACAAATTATTTCACTTATAATTTACTATATCACAATTCCTGTGGGTCAGATGTGAACATACACTAAGTTGACTGTCCCTTTAAACAGCTTGGAAAATTCCCGAAAATTATGTCATGGCTTTAGAAGCTTCTGATAGGCTAATTGACATAATTTGAGTCAATTGGAGGTGTACCTGTGGATGTATTTCAAGGCCTACCTTCAAACACAGTGCCTCTTTGCTTGACATCATGGGAAAGTCTAAAGAAATCAGCCAAGACCTCAGAAAAAATTGTAGACCTCCACAAGTCTGGTTCATCCTTGGGAGCAATTTCCAAATGCCCGAAGGTACCACGTTCATCAGTACAAACAATAGTACGCAAGTATTAACACCATGGGACCACACAGCCGTCATACCGCTCAGGAAGGATAAGCGGTGTCTCCTAGAGATGAACGTACTTTAGTCTGAAAAGTGCAAATCAATCCCAGAACAACAGCAAAAGACCTTGTAAAGAAGCTGGAGGAAACATGTACAAAAGTATCTATATCCACAGTAAAATGAGTCCTATATTGACATAACCTGAAAGGCCGCTCAACAAGGAAGAAGACACTGCTCCAAAACCGGCATAAAAAAGCCAGACTACGGTTTGCAACTGCACATAGGGACAAAGATCATACTTTTTGGAGAAATGGCCTCTAGTCTGATGAAAGAAAAAAATAAATGTTTTGCCATAATGACCATCGTTATGTTTGGAGGAAAAAGGGGGAGACTTGCAAGCCGAAGAACATCATCCCAACTGTGAAGCACGGAAGTGGCAGCATCCTGTTGTGGGGGTGTTTTGCTGCGAGGAGGGTCTGGTGCACTTCACAAAATAGATGGCATCATGAGGTAGGACAATTATGTGGATATATTGGAGCAACATCTCAAGACATCAGTCAGGAAGTTAAAGCTTGGTCGCAAATGGATCTTCCAAATGGACAATGACCCCAAGCATACTTCCAATTCCAAATTTGTGGGCAGAACTGAAAAAGCGTGTGCGAGCAAGGAGGCCTACAAACCTGACTCAGTTACACCAGCTCTGTCAGGAGGAATGGGCCAAAATTCACCCAACTTATTGTGGGAAGCTTGTGGAAGGCTACCCAAAACATTTGACCCAAGTTAAACAATTTAAAGGCAATGCTGCCAAATACTAATTGAGTGTATGTAAACTTCTGACCCACTGGGAATGTGATGAAAGCTGAAATAAATCATTCTCTATTATTCTGACATTTCACGTTCTTATAATAAAGTGGTGATCCTAACTGACCTAAGACAGGGAATTCTTACTAGGACTAAATGTCAGGAATTGTGAAAAACTGAGTTTAAATGTATTTGCCTAAGATGTATGTAAGCTTCCGACTTCAACTGTAGTCTGTGTCATCTGAATTGGATACCTCAGATTGGCATCTGTAAAACCATTTTGGTTGTATATCTGGCAACATTCTTATGAGCCTCCTAATGAAACTCATTTTACTCAATTAGTTAAAAAGGAGAAATGAAAACTGTGATTAATGAACATTAAAAACAAGATATTTAATAAATATTATATTGATTACTTGGATTTTATTTTTGTAGCAAAAGAAAGGTCAATTTGACGATGCAATGCAGTGAATTCCATAGGAAATACATACGGGTCATATTTGACCCTACATTTGAAAACTTGGGGTAGTGATGCAAAAACTCTTTTTACTTAAAAATAAGAAATTAAAAAAACAAAACTAGGATGTTAGAACATTAAAGACACATTATTTAAGGATTTCCTGTAATATTAGATGATGAAATTTTGGGGGTGGTTAATACAGCAAAAAAAAAAACATTAGGGAGGGTAAATTTGACCAGCATTGCATCCAAGGGTTATTAAGATGTTTTTCCCAAGTGCAATATTTAGATGTGTGTGGTCATAAGTGTTGCATTATAAAGGCTGTCATTGGCTAACTGTAATATTAGTGTATTGTTTTTCTCGAGACTTGAGTGTCATTTGCAGTAAAGTCAAGGTAACAAATAACATTGGACTGCTTTCTTTATATAAATTTTAGCTTTGAGTTAGGTTCACATTAAACAGTTTTTATTATACACACAGAGAATGATCATGTAGATCATATTCTTTGTTGTTTAATTAGTTAAAACCTGCACTTCCCTAACTGTAACGGCTCTCGTTGGTAGAAGGAAACCAAGGCGCAGCGTGGTAGGCGGACATCGTATCTTTATTGATGACACCAAACAAAATAACATGGGTCAAAAAAAAACGAGCGCACAGTTCTGTCAGGCTATAGAAACTAAACAGAAAACAAGATCCCACAACTAATGGTGGGAAAAGGGCTGCCTAAGTATGATCCCCAATCAGAGAGGACGATAGACAGCTGCCTCTGATTGGGAACCACACTCAGCCAAAAACAAAAGAAACAGAAAACATAGACTTCCCCACCCGAGTCACACCTGACCTAACCAAACGTAGAGAATAATAAGGATCTCTAAGGTCAGGGCGTGACACTAGCAGGGATTTCTTTTGCATGTTTCAGTGCAACAAAACGAAAGTGTCACCTTTTTTTGGGCCCTCACCAGATTGCATTCCTGCAAATAACAAGTATCCTCTTTCAGGCTCAATGTATTTGGACCAATGACAACTTGACACATGTAGCTATGAGTACAGGACTGAAATTCCTACACAGATTCTAAACAGATGTTGAACTGAAAAACAACTATTTCCATTGATTGTTAATTCCCTATTGACCTCTAGTCCTCTGCGTTGTGTATTATCTTAAAATATTCTTACATTGGGGTGGTTAGCATTTTTGGGGGGGTATGATATTTATACCTCAAACTTTCTCACTCATCGTTATTCACGATTCATTCATGACTATCTTTAATCATGGTGTTCTATTCTTATTTACAATAAGTGACTCCAACGTGACACAATACATAATTTACAATTAATTTCTATTACGTTTACATTTGAGTCATTTAGCAGACGCTCCTAACCAGAGTGACTTAATTAGTGGATTCATCTTCACATACAGTACCTTCAGAAAGTATTCACACCCTTAGACTTTTTCCACATTTTGTTGTGTTACAGCCTGCATTTAGAATTGAGTAAATATATTTTTTCTCTCACCCAATTATACAAAATACCCCATAACGACAAAGTTAAACATATTTTTGAAATGTTTGCAAATGTATTGAAAATTAAATAAAATATTCAATTTACATACTGTAAGTATTCACACCCCTAAGTCGATACTTTGTTGAAGCACATTTTGGCAGCGATTACAGCTGTGAGTATTTCTGAGTAAATCTAGGAGCTTACCACACCTGGATTCTGCAACATTTAGCCATTTAGTCTTTTCAAAATTCTTAAGCTCCATCAGATTGGTTATTAACTTTCACTGGGCAGTTTTAAGCTCTGCCCACTGACCGTCGAGCTTTAATTCGAACCAATCCGCATTCATTCTTTCTCTGCCCAGGCAGAGCTGCCCTCAGGGCAAGATTGAATATGGAAAACTGTCCCTAACCAATCTGGATTGTTATTTGAGGTTTAGGCTAAA
>NW_024606998.1:7500-10000 GCF_018296145.1 Oncorhynchus tshawytscha | reverse complement strand
GAGAGGAACTCACAGAACCCTGCCCTGGAATGGAACATGGCCAGCAGGTAAACAACCAATCACGGCAGACTACTGGGTACAACTAACCAATCACGGCAGACTACTGGGTATAACTAACCAATCACGGCAAACTACTGGGTACAACTAACCAATCACGGCAGACTATTGGGTACAACTAACCAATCAGGACAGACCTCTGGGTATAACTAACCAATCAGGACACACTAGTGGGTACAACTAACCAATCAGGACAGACTACTGGGTACAATTAACCAATCAGGACACACTACTGGGTTCAACTAACCAATCAGGACACACTACTGGGTATAACTAACCAATCAGTACAGACTACTGGGTACAACTATCCAATAAGGAAGTACCTAACCACATCTTAGTACCAAGGTGGCCAATCATATCTGCACCGGGCCAGTGTGGGTGCAGGGTTTTGTCCCAGCCAAGCAGAAACACATCTGATTCTACCAATCAGTAAATCTCTGAATCCGAGTGTTGTAACAGGATGTGTTACGACTTGGTTGGCTGATCGCATCACATCCTGTCAGATGTTCAGGTGGTAGAGGGAGGTGCTCTGTGTGATCAAATGGTGAGGTTCAAATCGTGAGTCCCAAATAGGGCTCTGGTCTAATGTAGTGCACTACTGGGCCCATAGGGCTCTGGTCTAATGTAGTGCACTACTGGGTCCATAGGGCTCTGGTCTTATGTAGTGCACTACTGGGCCCATAGGGCTCTGGTCTAATGTAGTGCACTACTGGGTCCATAGGGCTCTGGTCTTATGTAGTGCACTACTGGGTCCATAGGGCTCTGGTCTAATGTAGTGCACTACTGGGTCCATAGGGCTCTGGTCAGACGTAGTGCACTACTGGGTCCATAGGGCTCTGGTCAGACGTAGTGCACTACTGGGTCCATAGGGCTCTGGTCTAATGTAGTGCACTACTGGGCCCATAGGGCTCTGGTCTAATGTAGTGCACTACTGGGCCCATAAGCTCTGGTCTAATGTAGTGCACTACTGGGCCCATAAGCTCTGGTCTAATGTAGTCCACTACTGGGCCCATAGGGCTCTGGTCTAATGTAGTGCACTACTGGGTCCATAGGGCTCTGGTCAGACGTAGTGCACTACTGGGTCCATAGGGCTCTGGTCAGACGTAGTGCACTACTGGGCCCATAAGCTCTGGTCTAATGTAGTCCACTACTGGGCCCATAGGGCTCTGGTCTAATGTAGTGCACTACTGGGTCCATAGGGCTCTGGTCTAATGTAGTGCACTACTGGGCCCATAGGGCTCTGGTCAGACGTAGTGCACTACATAGGGTACTATTTGGGCCACTCGTCTGCTTGGTTCCCTCCGTACAGACTCATCATTCCAAAGCCTGTCATGTTTCCTAGAGAGCTGGGAGCTAAAACAAGCAGACGGCTTACGGCCTGTTTGACTCGGCTGGTTATTTCAGCTGTGTGTTTCCAGAAGGACCCAGAAACCCCGACGTCGCTGAAAGGAATTCCCGATGAGTTCCCCGTCAGATAGAAATACATTAGAATAGAGCAGCATGCTGCGTAACCATGGAGACGCACAGTCTCACACACACACACACACATACACACACACACTGAGGGAGACACACTGAGAGACACACAGTCACACAGTCACACAGTCACACACACACACACACATACACTGAGAGAGACACACACTGAGAGACACACACACACACACACACACATACACTGAGAGAGACACACACACACACACACACACACATTGAGAGAGACACACACACTGAGAGACACACAGTCACACAGTCACACACACACACACACACACACACACACACACACACACACACACACACACACACACACACACACACACACTGAGAGAGACACATACTGAGAGACACAGTCACACACACACACACACACACACACACACACACACACTGAGAGAGACACACACACACACTGAGAGAGACACACACACTGAGAGACACACACACACACTGAAAGACACACACACACTGAGAGAGACACACACACTGAGACACACACACACTGAAAGACACACACACACTGAGAGAGACACACACACTGGGACACACACACACACACACACTGAGAGACACACACACACACTGAGAGACACACACACACTGAGAGACACACACACACTGAGAGACACACACACACTGAGAGACACACACACACACTGAGAGAGACACACACACTGAGACACACACTAAGAGAGACACACACACTGAGACACACACACACACACACTGAGAGCTGAGCCCAGCCAATAGAGTTGAGGTCAGAACTGAGCCCAGCCAATAGAGTTGAGGTCAGAGCTGAGCCCAGCCAATAGAGTTGAGGTCAGAACTGAGCCCAGCCAATAGAGTTGAGGTCAGAGCTGAGGCCAGCCAATAGAGTTGAGGTCAGAGGTGAGCCCAGCCAATAGAGTTGAGGTCAGAGCTGAGGCCAGCCAATAGAGTTGAG
>NW_024606997.1:10000-15204 GCF_018296145.1 Oncorhynchus tshawytscha | reverse complement strand
GCTCTGTTACATCCTGGGTCTGTACATAGTCAAAGGGAGGCTTCGAGGGGCCTCCTACGGTAGGTACACCTACAGCTCTGTTACATCCTGGGTCTGTACATAGTCAAAGGGAGGCTTCGAGGGGCCTCCTACGGTAGGTACACCTACAGCTCTGTTACATCCTGGGTCTGTACATAGTCAACGGTAGGCTTCGAGGGGCCTCCTACGGTAGGTACACCTACAGCTCTGTTACATCCTGGGTCTGTACAGTGCCTTGCGAAAGTATTCGGCCCCCTTGAACTTTGCGACCTTTTGCCACATTTCAGGCTTCAAACAAAGATATAAAACTGTATTTTTTGTGAAGAATCAACAACAAGTGGGACACAATCATGAAGTGGAACAACATTTATTGGATATTTCAAACATTTTTAACAAATCAAAACTGAAAAATTGGGCGTGCAAAATTATTCAGCCCCTTTACTTTCAGTGCAGCAAACTCTCCCAGAAGTTCAGTGAGGATCTCTGAATGATCCAAATGTTGACCTAAATGACTAATGATGATAAATACAATCACCTGTGTGTAATCAAGTCTCCGTATAAAATGCACCTGCACTGTGATAGTCTCAGAGGTCCGTTAAAAGCGCAGAGAGCATCATGAAGAACAAGGAACACACCAGGCAGGTCCGAGATACTGTTGTGAAGAAGTTTAAAGCCGGATTTGGATACAAAAAGATTTCAAGCTTTAAACATCCTAAGGAGCACTGTGCAAGCGATAATATTGAAATGGAAGGAGTATCAGACCACTGCAAATCTACCAAGACCTGGCCGTCCCTCTAAACTTTCAGCTCATACAAGGAGAAGACTGATCAGAGATGCAGCTAAGAGGCCCATGATCACTCTGGATGAACTGCAGAGATCTACAGCTGAGGTGGGAGACTCTGTCCATAGGACAACAATCAGTCGTATATTGCACAAATCTGGCCTTTATGGAAGAGTGGCAAGAAGAAAGCCATTTCTTCAAGATATCCATAAAAAGTGTTGTTTAAAGTTTGCCACAAGCCACCTGGGAGACACACCAAACATGTGGAAGAAGGTGCTCTGGTCAGATGAAACCAAAATTGAACTTTTGGCAACAATGCAAAACGTTATGTTTGGTGTAAAAGCAACACAGCTCATCACCCCTGAACACACCATCCCCACTGTCAAACATGGTGGTGGCAGCATCATGGTTTGGGCCTGCTTTTCTTCAGCAGGGACAGGGAAGATGGTTAAAATTGATGGGAAGATGGATGGAGCCAAATACAGGACCATTCTGGAAGAAAACCTGATGGAGTCTGCAAAAGACCTGAGACTGGGACGGAGATTTGTCTTCCAACAAGACAATGATCCAAAACATAAAGCAAAATCTACAATGGAATGGTTCAAAAATAAACATATCCAGGTGTTAGAATGGCCAAGTCAAAGTCCAGACCTGAATCCAATCGAGAATCTGTGGAAAGAACTGAAAACTGCTGTTCACAAATGCTCTCCATCCAACCTCACTGAGCTCGAGCTGTTTTTGCAAGGAGGAATGGGAAAAATTTCAGTCTCTCGATGTGCAAAACTGATAGAGACATACCCCAAGCGACTTACAGCTGTAATCGCAGCAAAAGGTGGCGCTACAAAGTATTAACTCTAAGGGGGCTGAATAATTTTGCACGCCCAATTTTTCAGTTTTTGATTTGTTAAAAAAGTTTGAAATATCCAATAAATGTCTTCCACTTCATGATTGTGTCCCACTTGTTGTTGATTCTTCACAAAAAAATACAGTTTTATATATTTAGTGTTTGAAGCCTGAAATGTGGCAAAGGTCGCAAAGTTCAAGGGGCCGAATACTTTCGCAAGGCACTGTACATAGTCAACGGTAGGCTTCGAGGGGCCTCCCACGGTAGGTACACCTACAGCTCATCCCTTGGCAGTAGTACTGTAGACTACTGTATCACTGACCTCAACCCAGAGTCTCTCAGAGTGTTCACAGTCAGCCCACTGACACCCCTATCAGACCACAGTCAGCCCACTGACACCCCTATCAGATCACAGTCAGCCCACTGACACCCCTATCAGATCACAGTCAGCCCACTGACACCCCTATCAGATCACAGTCAGCCCACTGACACCCCTATCAGATCACAGTCAGCCCAGTGACACCCCAATCAGACCACAGTCAGCCCACTGACACCCCTATCAGACCACAGTCAGCCCACTGACACCCCACCCCACTGACACACCTATCAGACCACAGTCAGCCCACTGACACCCCTATCAGACCACAGTCAGCCCACTGACACCCCACCCCACTGACACCCCTATCAGACCACAGTCAGCCCACTGACACCCCTATCAGACCACAGTCAGCCCACTGACACCCCACCCCACTGACACACCTATCAGACCACAGTCAGCCCACTGACACCCCACCCCACTGACACACCTATCAGACCACAGTCAGCCCACTGACAGCCCTCCAGACCGCAGTCAGCCCACTGATGCGCCTATCAGACCACAGTCAGCCCACTGATGCGCCTATCAGATCACAATCAGCCCACTGACACCCCGATCAGATCACATTCAGCCCACTGACACCCCTATCAGACCACAGTCAGCCCACTGACACCCCTATCAGACCACAGTCAGCCCACTGACACCCCTATCAGATCACAGTCAGCCCACTGACACCCCGATCAGATCACATTCAGCCCACTGACACCCCTATCAGACCACAGTCAGCCCACTGACACCCCTATCAGACCACAGTCAGCCCACTGACACCCCTATCAGACCACAGTCAGCCCACTGACACCCCGATCAGATCACATTCAGCCCACTGACACCCCTATCAGACCACAGTCAGCCCACTGACACCCCTATCAGACCACAGTCAGCCCACTGACACCCCTATCAGATCACAGTCAGCCCACTGACACCCCTATCAGATCACAGTCAGCCCACTGACACCCCTATCAGATCACAGTCAGCCCACTGACACCCCTATCAGACCACAGTCAGCCCACTGACACCCCTATCAGATCACAGTCAGCCCAGTGACACCCCAATCAGACCACAGTCAGCCCACTGACACCCTATCAGACCACAGTCAGCCCACTGACACCCCACCCCACTGACACACCTATCAGACCACAGTCAGCCCACTGACACCCCTATCAGACCACAGTCAGCCCACTGACACCCCACCCCACTGACACCCTATCAGACCACAGTCAGCCCACTGACACCCCTATCAGACCACAGTCAGCCCACTGACACCCCACCCCACTGACACACCTATCAGACCACAGTCAGCCCACTGACACACCTATCAGACCACAGTCAGCCCACTGACACCCCTATCAGACCACAGTCAGCCCACTGACACCCCAATCAGACCACAGTCAGCCCACTGACACCCTATCAGACCACAGTCAGCCCACTGACACCCCAATCAGACCACAGTCAGCCCACTGACACCCCTATCAGACCACAGTCAGCCCACTGACACCCCTATCAGACCACAGTCAGCCCACTGACACCCCACCCACAGTCTGACACCCCCACTGACATCAGACCACAGTCAGCCCACTGACACCCCTATCAGACCACAGTCAGCCCACTGACACCCCACCCCACTGACACCCCTATCAGACCACAGTCAGCCCACTGACACCCCTATCAGACCACAGTCAGCCCACTGACACCCCACCCCACTGACACACCTATCAGACCACAGTCAGCCCACTGACACACCTATCAGACCACAGTCAGCCCACTGACACCCCTATCAGACCACAGTCAGCCCACTGACACCCCAATCAGACCACAGTCAGCCCACTGACACCCCTATCAGACCACAGTCAGCCCACTGACACCCCACTATCAGACCACAGTCAGCCCACTGACACCCCTATCAGACCACAGTCAGCCCACTGACACCCCTATCAGACCACAGTCAGCCCACTGACACCCCTATCAGACCACAGTCAGCCCACTGACACCCTATCAGACCACAGTCAGCCCACTGACACCCCACCCCACTGACACACCTATCAGACCACAGTCAGCCCACTGACACCCCTAGTTTGATGAAGAATATTTAAAAAACACAAGAAAGAAATTATCAAACCAAAAACACAGACGCCCAGAAAAAACGTATCTTACGCCTTCGCAATGGTGAATCACTAAAACAAAACAGAAATACCAGAAATTTAAGAACCTGTAGACTCTAACCACTTCTGGGAAAATGGGAAAACAAACAACAAGACCAAATGGAGACATACGGATAAACCACTTCTCCAATCTTTGTGGCCCTATAACAAAGAACAAACTGCATAAACATATACAAATACAAAATATATATATAACATATACATATATATCTAACATATACATATACAAAATTACATGCAAATCTTAGAATCAACTTAGAATCAACTATTAAATACTACCAGTCCCCACTGGTTTTTATTATTGGTCCCCAATAAGTGTACTAGCCTTTACTAGCCTGTACTAGCCTGTACTAGCCTGTACTAGCCTATACTAGCCTATACTAGCCTGTACTAGCCTGTACTAGCCTGTACTAGCCTATACTAGCCTGTACTAGCCTATACTAGCCTATACTAGCCTATACTAGCCTGTACTAGCCTATACTAGCCTATACTAGCCTGTACTAGCCTATACTAGCCTGTACTAGCCTATACTAGCCTGTACTAGCCTGTACTAGCCTATACTAGCCTATACTAGCCTGTACTAGCCTATACTAGCCTGTACTAGCCTGTACTAGCCTGTACTAGCCTGTACTAGCCTGTACTAGCCTGTACTAGCCTGTACCACAGCCTATACTAGCCTGTACTAGCCTGTACTAGCCTATACTAGCCTGTACTAGCCTATACTAGCCTGTACTAGCCTGTACTAGCCTATACTAGCCTAGCCTGTACTAGCCTGTACTAGTAACTTTGTAGGCCACATGTGCTGCACCAGAAACGCATGTCCTCTCCCTGCTTTATCATGGTCTGAACGATGTCCATAATTCCACTCCATGTCATACAGTACAATACAGAATGGCGCAGCGGTCTAAGGCACTGCATCTACACTACAGGCGTCACTACAGTCCCTGGTTCGATTCCAGGCTGTATCACATCCGGCCGTGAGTTCCATAGGGAGGCGTCGTCCGGGTTTGGCCCAGGGTAGGCCGT
>NW_024606997.1:0-2500 GCF_018296145.1 Oncorhynchus tshawytscha | reverse complement strand
AGAAAACTACTAGTTAATTACTATACAGCTGAACACTACCATAGAGAATACCTGGAGGAGAGACATCACCTTTAATTAATTACTATACAGCTGAACACTACCATAGAGAATACCTGGAGGAGAGACATCACCTTTAATTAATTACTATACAGCTGAACAGTACCAAACAGAATACCTGGAGGAGAGACATCACCTTTAATTAATTACTATACAGCTGAACACTACCAAACAGAATATCTGGAGGAGAGACATCACCTTTAATTAATTACTATACAGCTGAACACTACCATAGAGAATAACTGGAGGAGAGAAAACTACTAGTTAATTACTATACAGCTGAACACTACCATAGAGAATACCTGGAGGAGAGACATCACCTTTAATTAATTACTATACAGCTGAACACTACCATAGAGAATACCTGGAGGAGAGAAAACTACTAGTTAATTACTATACAGCTGAACACTACCATAGAGAATACCTGGAGGAGAGAAAACTACTAGTTAATTACTATACAGCTGAACACTACCATAGAGAATACCTGGAGGAGAGAAAACTACTAGTTAATTACTATACAGCTGAACACTACCATAGAGAATACCTGGAGGAGAGAAAACTACTAGTTAATTATTATACAGCTGAACACTACCATAGAGAATACCTGGAGGAGAGACATCACCTTTAATTAATTACTATACAGCTGAACAGTACCATAGAGAATACCTGGAGGAGAGACATCACCTTTAATTAATTACTATACAGCTGAACACTACCATAGAGAATATCTGGAGGAGAGACATCACCTTTAATTAATTACTATACAGCTGAACACTACCATAGAGAATACCTGGAGGAGAGACATCACTAGTAGTTAATTACTATACAGCTGAACACTACCATAGAGAATACCTGGAGGAGAGACATCACCTTTAATTAATTATATACAGCTGAACACTACCATAGAGAATACCTGGAGGAGAGACATCCCTTTAATTAATTACTATACAGCTGAACACTACCATAGAGAATACCTGGAGGAGAGAAAACTACTAGTTAATTATTATACAGCTGAACACTACCATAGAGAATACCTGGAGGAGAGAAACTACTAGTTAATTATTATACAGCTGAACACTACCATAGAGAATACCTGGAGGAGAGAAAACTACTAGTTAATTACTATACAGCTGAACACTACCATAGAGAATACCTGGAGGAGAGACATCACCTTTAATTAATTACTGTACAGTTGAACAGTACCAAACAGAATTCCTGGAGGAGAGACATCACCTTTAATTAATTACTATACAGCTGAACAGTACCATAGAGAATACCTGGAGGAGAGAAAACTACTAGTTAATTACTATACAGCTGAACACTACCATAGAGAATACCTGGAGGAGAGAAAACTACTAGTTAATTACTATACAGCTGAACACTACCATAGAGAATACCTGGAGGAGAGACATCACCTTTAATTAATTACTATACAGCTGAACACTACCATAGAGAATAACTGGAGGAGAGACATCACCTTTAATTAATTACTATACAGCTGAACACTACCATAGAGAATACCTGGAGGAGAGAAAACTACTAGTTAATTACTATACAGCTGAACACTACCATAGAGAATACCTGGAGGAGAGACATCACCTTTAATTAATTACTATACAGCTGAACACTACCATAGAGAATACCTGGAGGAGAGACATCACCTTTAATTAATTACTATACAGCTGAACACTACCATAGAGAATACCTGGAGGAGAGACATCACCTTTAATTAATTACTATACAGCTGAACACTACCATAGAGAATACCTGGAGGAGAGACATCACCTTTAATTAATTACTATACAGCTGAACACTACCATAGAGAATACCTGGAGGAGAGAAAACTACTAGTTAATTATTATACAGCTGAACACTACCATAGAGAATACCTGGAGGAGAGAAAATTAAACTACTAGTTAATTACTATACAGCTGAACACTACTAGAGAATACCTGGAGGAGAGACATCACCTTAATTACTATACAGCTGAACACTACCATAGAGAATACCTGGAGGAGAGAAACCTTTAGTTAATTATTATACAGCTGAACACTACCATAGAGAATACCTGGAGGAGAGAAACTACTAGTTAATTACTATACAGCTGAACACTACCATAGAGAATACCTGGAGGAGAGAAAACTACTAGTTAATTACTATACAGCTGAACACTACCATAGAGAATACCTGGAGGAGAGAAACTACTAGTTAATTACTATACAGCTGAACACTACCATAGAGAATACCTGGAGGAGAGAAAACTACTAGTTAATTATTAAACTACTAGTTAATTATTAAACTACTAGTTAATTACTAAAACTACTAGTTAATTATTAAACTACTAGTTAATTACTCATAGGGATATGATTCAATACAGCTGTAACATTGATGTTTTGTCAATTTTGGGAGGGAGAGGGAGGGAAGGATCAGTGGGAGAGGGGAG
>NW_024606996.1:0-15196 GCF_018296145.1 Oncorhynchus tshawytscha | reverse complement strand
AAACTGTGAAGAATCAACAACAAGTGGGACACAATCATGAAGTGGAATGACATTTATTGGATATTTCAAACTTTTTTAACAAATCAAAAACTGAAAAATTGGGCGTGCAAAATTATTCAGCCCCCTTAAGTTAATACTTGTAGCACCACCTTTTGCTGTGATTACAGCTGTAAGTCGCTTGGGGTATGTCTCTATCAGTTTTGCACATCGAGAGACTGAAATGTTTTCCCATTCCTCCTTGCAAAACAGCTCGAGCTCAGTGAGGTTGGATGGAGAGCATTTGTGAACAGCAGTTTTCAGTTCTTTCCACAGAGTCTCGATTGGATTCAGGTCTGGACTTTGACTTGGCCATTCTAACACCTGGATATGTTTATTTTTGAACCATTCCATTGTAGATTTTGCTTTATGTTTTGGATCATTGTCTTGTTGGAAGACAAATCTCCATCCCAGTCTCAGGTCTTTTGCAGACTCCATCAGGTTTTCTTCCAGAATGGTCCTGTATTTGGCTCCATCCATCTTCCCATCAATTTTAACCATCTTCCCTGTCCCTGCTGAAGAAAAGCAGGCCCAAACCATGATGCTGCCACCACCATGTTTGACAGTGGGGATGGTATGTTCAGGGTGATGAGCTGTGTTGCTTTTACGCCAAACATAACGTTTTGCATTGTTGCCAAAAAGTTCAATTTTGGTTTCATCTGACCAGAGCACCTTCTTCCACATGTTTGGTGTGTCACCCAGGTGGCTTGTGGCAAACTTTAAACGACACTTTTTATGGATATCTTTAAGAAATGGCTTTCTTCTTGCCACTCTTCCATAAAGGCCAGATTTGTGCAATATACGACTGATTTGTTGTCCTATGGACAGAGTCTCCCACCTCAGCTGTAGATCTCTGCAGTTCATCCAGAGTGATCATGGGCCTCTTGGCTGCATCTCTGATCAGTCTTCTCCTTGTATGAGCTGAAAGTTTAGAGGGACGGCCAGGTCTTGGTAGATTTGCAGTGGTCTGATTCTCCTTCCATTTCAATATTATCGCTTGCACAGTGCTCCTTGGGATGTTTAAAGCTTGGGAAATCTTTTTGTATCCAAATCCGGCTTTAAACTTCTTCACAACAGTATCTAGGACCTGCCTGGTGTGTTCCTTGTTCTTCATGGTGCTCTCTGCGCTTTTAACGGACCTCTGAGACTATCACAGTGCAGGTGCATTTATACGGAGACTTGATTACACACAGGTGGATTGTATTTATCATCATTAGTCATTTAGGTCAACATTGGATCATTCAGAGATCCTCACTGAACTTCTGGAGAGAGTTCGCTGCACTGAAAGTAAAGGGGCTGAATAATTTTGCATGCCCAATTTTTCAGTTTTTGATTTGTTAAAAAAGTTTGAAATATCCAATAAATGTCGTTCCACTTCATGATTGTGTCCCACTTGTTGTTGATTCTTCACAAAAAAATACAGTTTTATATCTTTATGTTTGAAGCCTGAAATGTGGCAAAAGGTCGCAAAGTTCAAGGGGGCCGAATACTTTCGCAAGGCACTGTATCTCAAGGTGCTGTACAGAAACCCAGCCTAAAACCCCAAACAGCAAGCAATGCAGATGTAGAAGCATGGTGGCTAGGAAAACTACCTAGAAAGGCCAGAACCTAGGATGAAACCTAGAGAAGAACCAGGCTATGAGGGGTGGCCAGTCCTCTTCTGGCTGTGCCGGGGGAGATTATAACAGAACATGGCCAAGATGTTCAAATGTTCATAGATGACCAGCAGGGTCAGATAATATCTGTTGTGGAATGAAATATGTTGTAATTGTATATTGCCTTAATTTAGCTAGACCACAGGAAGAGGAGCTGCTGCCTTAAAAATACACAACTACTGACCACACCCATAATGTAGGGCCTAAAGAACCTGCAACACAACTACATAACTACTGACCAAAACTACTAAACCACAACTACTGACAACAACCACAAAAATACTGACCACAACTAATAACCACAAACAACTGTCCACAACCACAAAAATACTGACCACAACTACGGAACACAATTACTGACCACAACTACTATACTACAATCACACAACTGACCACATGCACACACCTGCTGACCACCACTACTAACCACAGCCACACATCTGCTGACCACCGCTACTAACCATAACCACACAGCTGCTGACCACCACAACCAACTACACAGCTGCTGACCACAACTACTAACCACAACCACACAGCTGCTGACCACCACAACTAACCACATCCACACAACAGCTGACCACCACTACTAACCACATCCACACAACAGCTGACCACCACTACTAACCACATCCACACAACAGCTGACCACCACTACTAACCACATCCACACAACAGCTGACCACCACCACTAACCACATCCACACAACAGCTGACCACTACTAACCACAACCACACAGCTGCTACCCACCACTACTAACCACAACCACAGGTGCTGACCACCACTACACAGCTGCTGACCACCATGACCAACCACACAGCTGCTGACCACAACTACTAACCACAACCACACAGCTGCTGACCACAACTACTAACCACAACCACACAGCTGCTGACCACCACTACTAACCACAACCACACAGCTGCTGACCACCGCTACTAACCATAACCACATGCTAACCACCATGACCAACAGCTGACCACAACTACTAACCACAACCACACAGCTGCTGACCACCACTACTAACCACATCAACACAACAGCTGACCACCACTACTAACCACAACCACAGGTGCTGACCACCACTACACAGCTGCTGACCACCATGACCAACCACACAGCTGCTGACCACAACTACTAACCACAACCACACAGCTGCTGACCACCACTACTAACCACATCCACACAACAGCTGACCACCACGACTAACCACATCCAAACAACAGCTGACCACCACTACTAACCACAACCACAGGTGCTGACCACCACTACACAGCTGCTGACCACCATGACCAACCACACAGCTGCTGACCACAACTACTAACCACAACCACACAGCTGCTGACCACCACTACTAACCACATCAACACAACAGCTGACCACCACTACTAACCACAACCACAGGTGCTGACCACCACTACACAGCTGCTGACCACCATGACCAACCACACAGCTGCTGACCACCACTACTAACCACAACCACACAGCTGCTGACCACCACTACTAACCATAACCACACAGCTGCTGACCACCATGACCAACTACACAGCTGCTGACCACAACTACTAACCACATCCACACAACTGACCACCACTACTAACCACATCCACACAACAGCTGACCACCACGACTAACCACATCAAACAACAGCTGACCACCACTACTAACCACAACTACACAGGTGCTGACCACCACTACTAACCACAACCGCTGACCACCACTGAACCACAACCACACACCTGCTGACCACCACAACCACACACACAGCTGCTGACAACCACTACTAACCACACAGCCCTGACCACCACTACTAACCACAACTGCTGACCACCACTGCTAACCACAACCACACAACTGCTTACCACCACTACTAACCACAACCACACAGCTGCTGACCACCACTACTAACCACAACCACAGCTGCTGACCACAACCACCAACCACAACCACACAACTGCTGACCATAACCACACACCTGCTGACCACCACTACTAACCACATAGCTGCTGACCACCACATACTAACCACACATCTGCTGACCACCACTTCTAACCACAACCACACAACTGCTGACCACCACTACTAACCACAACCACACAACTGCTGACCACCACTACTAACCACAACCACACAACTGCTGACCACCACTACTAACCACAACCACACAACTGCTGACCACCACTACTAACCACAACCACACAACTGCTGACCACCACTACTAACCACAACCACACAACTGCTGAACAACACTACTAACCACAACCACACAACTGCTGACCAACACTACTAACCATAATTGCTGACCAACACCACTAACCATAACTGATGACCAACACTACTAACCACAACCACACACCTGCTGACCACCACTACTAGCCACACAACTGCTGACAACTACTACTAACCACACAGCTACTGACCACCACTACTAACCACATAGCTGCTGACCAGCACTACTAACTAAACCACAACTGCTGGCCACAACCACATAACTACTGACCACCACTACTAGCCACAACTGCTGACCACCACTGCTAACCACAACCACATAACTGCTGACCACCACTACTAACCACAACCACACAGCTGCTGACCACCACTACTAGCCACACAACTGCTGACAACCACTACTAGCCACACAACTAACCACACAGCTACTGACCACCACTACTAACCACATAGCTGCTGACCAGCACTACTAACCACAACCACACAGCTGCTGACCACCACTACTAACCACATCCACACAACAACTGACCACCACTACTAACCACATCCACACAACAGCTGACCACCACGACTAACCACATCCAAACAGCTGACCACCACTACTAACCACACACAGCTGCTGACCACCACTACTAACCACAACCGCTGACCACCACTGCTAACCACAACCACACACCTGCTGACCACCACAACCACACACCTGCTGACAACCACTACTAACCACACAGCTCCTGACCACCACTACTAACCACAACTGCTGACCACCACTGCTAACCACAACCACACAACTGCTTACCACCACTACTAACCACAACCACACAGCTGCTGACCACCACTACTAACCACAACCACAGCTGCTGACCACAACCACCAACCACAACCACACAACTGCTGACCATAACCACACACCTGCTGACCACCACTACTAACCACATAGCTGCTGACCACCACTACTAACCACACATCTGCTGACCACCACTTCTAACCACAACCACACAACTGCTGACCACCACTACTAACCACACCACACAACTGCTGACCACCACTACTAACCACAACCACACAACTGCTGACCACCACTACTAACCACAACCACACAACTGCTGACCACCACTACTAACCACAACCACACAACTGCTGACCAACACTACTAACCACAACCACACAACTGCTGACCAACACTACTAACCATAATTGCCACCACTAACCATAACTGATGACCAACACTACTAACCACAACCACACAGCTGATGACCAACACTACTAACCACACACCTGCTGACCACCACTACTAGCCACACAACTGCTGACAACTACTACTAACCACACAGCTACTGACCACCACTACTAACCACATAGCTGCTGACCAGCACTACTAACCACAACCACAACTGCTGGCCACAACCACATACTACTGACCATCACTACTAGCCACAACTGCTGACCACCACTGCTAACCACAACCACATAACTGCTGACCACCACTACTAACCACAACCACACAGCTGCTGACCACACTACTAGCCACACAACTGCTGACAACCACTACTAGCCACACAACAACCACACTACTGACCACCACTACAACCACATAGCTGCTGACCAGCACTACTAACCACAACCACACAGCTGCTGACCAGCACTACTAACCACAACCACAGCTGCTGGCCACAACCACAAACTGCTGACCACCACTACTAACCACAACCGCTGACCACCACTGCTAACCACAACCACACAACTGCTGAGCACCGCAACCACACACCTGCTGACCACCACAACTAACCACAACCACACACCTGCTGACCACCACAACTAACCACAACCACACACCTGCTGACCACCACTACTAACCACAACCACACAGCTGCAGACCACCACTCCTAACCACACAGCTACTGAACACCACTACTAACCACAGCTGCTGACCACCACTACTAACCACAACTGACCACCACTGCTAACCACAACCACACAACTGCTGAGCACCGCACCACACACCTGCTGAACCACAACCACAACCACACACCTGCTGACCACCACAACTAACCACAACCACACACCTGCTGACCACCACTACTAACCACAACCACACAGCTGCAGACCACCACTCCTAACCACACAGCTACTGAACACCACTACTAACCACACAGCTGCTGACCACCACTACTAACCACAACCACACAGCTGCTGACCACCACTACTAACCACAACCACACAACTGCTGACCACCACTACTAACCACAACCACACAACTGCCCACCACCACTACTAACCACACCACACAACTGCCCACCACCACTACTAACCACAACCACACAACTGCCCACCACCACTACTAACCACAACCACACAACTGCCCACCACCACTACTAACCACACAACTGCCCACCACCACTACTAACCACAACCACACAGTTGCTGACCACCACTACTAGCCACACAACTGCTGACCACCACTACTAACCACACAGCTACTGACGACATAGCTGCTGACCAGCACTACTAACCACAACCACACAGCTGCTGACCACCACTAGTAACCACAACCACAGCTGCTGACCACAACCACCAACCACACCCACACAACTGCTGACCACAACCACTAACCACAACCACGCAGCTGCTGACCATAACCACGCAGCTGCTGACCACCACGACCAACCACACAGCTGCTGACACCACTACTAACCAACACCACAGCTGCTGACCACCATGACCAACCACACAGCTGCTGACCACAACTACTAACCACAACCACATACCTGCTGACCACCACAACCAACCACACAGCTGCTGACCACAACTAATAACCACAACCACACACTTGCTGGCCACAGCTACTAACCACACAACTGCTGACCACCACTACTAACCACATAGCTGCTGACCACCACTACTAACCACAACCACAGCTGATGACCACCACTACTAACCACAACCACAGCTGATGACCAACACTACTAACCACAACCACACAACTGCTGAACACCACTACTAACCACAACCACACAACTGCTGAACACCACTACTAACCACAACCACACAACTGCTGAACACCACTACTAACCACAACCACACAACTGCTGACACCACTACTAACCACAACCACACAACTGCTGACCAACACTACTAACCATAATTGCTGACCAACACCACTAACCATAACTGATGACCAACACTACTAACCACAACCACACACCTGCTGACCACCACTACTAGCCACACAACTGCTGACAACTACTACTAACCACACAGCTACTGACCACCACTACTAACCACAACCACACAACTGCTGACCACCACTACTAACCACAACCACACAACTGCTGACCACCACTACTAACCACAACCACACAACTGCTGACCACCACTACTAACCACAACCACACAACTGCTGACCACCACTACTAACCACAACCACACAACTGCTGAACAACACTACTAACCACAACCACACAACTGCTGACCAACACTACTAACCATAATTGCTGACCACACCACTAACCATAACTGATGACCAACACTACTAACCACAACCACACACCTGCTGACCACCACTACTAGCCACACAACTGCTGACAACTACTACTAACCACACAGCTACTGACCACCACTACTAACCACATAGCTGCTGACCAGCACTACTAACCACAACCACAACTGCTGGCCACAACCACATAACTACTGACCACCACTACTAGCCACAACTGCTGACCACCACTACTAACCACAACCACATAACTGCTGACCACCACTACTAACCACAACCACACAGCTGCTGACCACCACTACTAGCCACACAACTGCTGACAACCACTACTGCCACACCAACCACACAGCTACTGACCACCACTACTAACCACATAGCTGCTGACCAGCACTACTAACCACAACCACACAGCTGCTGACCACCACTACTAACCACATCCACACAACAACTGACCACCACTACTAACCACATCCACACAACAGCTGACCACCACGACTAACCACATCCAAACAACAGCTGACCACCACTACTAACCACAACTACACAGCTGCTGACCACCACTACTAACCACAACCGCTGACCACCACTGCTAACCACAACCACACACCTGCTGACCACCACAACCACACACCTGCTGACAACCACTACTAACCACACAGCTCCTGACCACCACTACTAACCACAACTGCTGACCACCACTGCTAACCACAACCACACAACTGCTTACCACCACTACTAACCACAACCACACAGCTGCTGACCACCACTACTAACCACAACCACAGCTGCTGACCACAACCACCAACCACAACCACACAACTGCTGACCATAACCACACACCTGCTGACCACCACTACTAACCACATAGCTGCTGACCACCACTACTAACCACACATCTGCTGACCACCACTTCTAACCACAACCACACAACTGCTGACCACCACTACTAACCACAACCACACAACTGCTGACCACCACTACTAACCACAACCACACAACTGCTGACCACCACTACTAACCACAACCACACAACTGCTGACCACCACTACTAACCACAACCACACAACTGCTGACCACCACTACTAACCACAACCACACAACTGCTGACCAACACTACTAACCACAACCACACAACTGCTGACCAACACCACTAACCATAATTGCTGACCAACACCACTAACCATAACTGATGACCAACACTACTAACCACAACCACACAGCTGATGACCAACACTACTAACCACACACCTGCTGACCACCACTACTAGCCACACAACTGCTGACAACTACTACTAACCACACAGCTACTGACCACCACTACTAACCACATAGCTGCTGACCAGCACTACTAACCACAACCACAACTGCTGCTGAACCACATAACTACTGACCACCACTAAGCCACAACTGCTGACCACCACTGCTAACCACAACCACATAACTGCTGACCACCACTACTAACCACAACCACACAGCTGCTGACCACCACTACTAGCCACACAACTGCTGACAACCACTACTAGCCACACAACTAACCACACAGCTACTGACCACCACTACTAACCACATAGCTGCTGACCAGCACTACTAACCACAACCACACAGCTGCTGACCACCACTACTAACCACATCCACACAACAACTGACCACCACTACTAACCACATCCACACAACAGCTGACCACCACGACTAACCACATCCAAACAGCTGACCACCACTACTAACCACAACTACACAGCTGCTGACCACCACTACTAACCACAACCGCTGACCACCACTGCTAACCACAACCACACACCTGCTGACCACCACAACCACACACCTGCTGACAACCACTACTAACCACACAGCTCCTGACCACCACTACTAACCACAACTGCTGACCACCACTACTAACCACAACCACACAACTGCTTACCACCACTACTAACCACAACCACACAGCTGCTGACCACCACTACTAACCACAACCACAGCTGCTGACCACAACTGCTGACCATAACCACACACCTGCTGACCACCACTACTAACCACATAGCTGCTGACCACCACTACTAACCACACATCTGCTGACCACCACTACTAACCACAACCACACAACTGCTGACCACCACTACTAACCACACCCACACAACTGCTGACCACCACTACTAACCACAACCACACAACTGCTGACCACCACTACTAACCACAACCACACAACTGCTGACCACAACCACACAACTGCTGACCAACACTACTAACCACAACCACACAACTGCTGACCAACACTACTAACCATAATTGCTGACCAACACCACTAACCATAACTGATGACCAACACTACTAACCACAACCACACAGCTGATGACCAACACTACTAACCACACACCTGCTGACCACCACTACTAGCCACACAA
Source organism: Oncorhynchus tshawytscha (assembly GCF_018296145.1). NCBI lineage: Eukaryota > Metazoa > Chordata > Actinopteri > Salmoniformes > Salmonidae > Oncorhynchus > Oncorhynchus tshawytscha. Next base: position 5,386 of record NW_024606996.1, on the reverse strand, counting down.
CTGCTGACAACTACTACTAACCACACAGCTACTGACCACCACTACTAACCACATAGCTGCTGACCAGCACTACTAACCACAACCACAACTGCTGGCCACAACCACATAACTACTGACCATCACTACTAGCCACAACTGCTGACCACCACTGCTAACCACAACCACATAACTGCTGACCACCACTACTAACCACAACCACACAGCTGCTGACCACCACTACTAGCCACACAACTGCTGACAACCACTACTAGCCACACAACTAACCACACAGCTACTGACCACCACTACTAACCACATAGCTGCTGACCAGCACTACTAACCACAACCACACAGCTGCTGACCAGCACTACTAACCACAACCACAGCTGCTGGCCACAACCACATAACTGCTGACCACCACTACTAACCACAACCGCTGACCACCACTGCTAACCACAACCACACAACTGCTGAGCACCGCTACTAACCACAACCACACACCTGCTGACCACCACAACCACACACCTGCTGACCACCACAACTAACCACAACCACACACCTGCTGACCACCACTACTAACCACAACCACACAGCTGCAGACCACCACTCCTAACCACACAGCTACTGAACACCACTACTAACCACACAGCTGCTGACCACCACTACTAACCACAACCACACAGCTGCTGACCACCACTACTAACCACAACCACACAACTGCTGACCACCACTACTAACCACAACCACACAACTGCCCACCACCACTACTAACCACAACCACACAACTGCCCACCACCACTACTAACCACAACCACACAACTGCCCACCACCACTACTAACCACAACCACACAACTGCCCACCACCACTACTAACCACAACCACACAACTGCCCACCACCACTACTAACCACAACCACACAGTTGCTGACCACCACTACTAGCCACACAACTGCTGACCACCACTACTAACCACACAGCTACTGACGACATAGCTGCTGACCAGCACTACAACCACAACCACACAGCTGCTGACCACCACTACTAACCACAGCTGCTGACCACAACCACCAACCACACCCACACAACTGCTGACCACAACTGCTAACCACAACCACGCAGCTGCTGACTATAACCACGCAGCTGCTGACCACCACGACCAACCACACAGCTGCTGACACCACTACTAACCAACACCACAGCTGCTGACCACCATGACCAACCACACAGCTGCTGACCACAACTACTAACCACAACCACATACCTGCTGACCACCACAACCAACCACACAGCTGCTGACCACAACTAATAACCACAACCACACACTTGCTGGCCACAGCTACTAACCACACAACTGCTGACCACCACTACTAACCACATAGCTGCTGACCACCACTACTAACCACAACCACAGCTGATGACCACCACTACTAACCACAACCACAGCTGATGACCAACACTACTAACCACAACCACACAACTGCTGAACACCACTACTAACCACAACCACACAACTGCTGAACACCACTACTAACCACAACCACACAACTGCTGAACACCACTACTAACCACAACCACACAACTGCTGAACACCACTACTAACCACAACCACACAGCTGCTGACCACCACTACTAACCACAACCACACAGCTGATGACCAACACTACTAACCACAACCACAGCTGATGACCAACACTACTAACCACAACCACAGCTGATGACCACCACTGCTAACCACAACCACACAACTGCTGAGCACCGCAACCACACACCTGCTGACCACCACAACTAACCACAACCACACACCTGCTGACCACCACAACTAACCACAACCACACACCTGCTGACCACCACTACTAACCACAACCACACAGCTGCAGACCACCACTCCTAACCACACAGCTACTGAACACCACTACTAACCACACAGCTGCTGACCACCACTACTAACCACAACCACACAGCTGCTGACCACCACTACTAACCACAACCACACAACTGCTGACCACCACTACTAACCACAACCACACAACTGCCCACCACCACTACTAACCACAACCACACAACTGCCCACCACCACTACTAACCACAACCACACAACTGCCCACCACCACTACTAACCACAACCACACAACTGCCCACCACCACTACTAACCACAACCACACAGTTGCTGACCACCACTACTAGCCACACAACTGCTGACCACCACTACTAACCACACAGCTACTGACACATAGCTGCTGACCAGCACTACTAACCACAACCACACAGCTGCTGACCACCACTACTAACCACAGCTGCTGACCACAACCACCAACCACACCCACACAACTGCTGACCACAACCACTAACCACAACCACGCAGCTGCTGACCATAACCACGCAGCTGCTGACCACCACGACCAACCACACAGCTGCTGACACCACTACTAACCAACACCACAGCTGCTGACCACCATGACCAACCACACAGCTGCTGACCACAACTACTAACCACAACCACATACCTGCTGACCACCACACCAACCACACAGCTGCTGACCACAACTACTAACCACAACCACACACTTGCTGGCCACAGCTACTAACCACACAACTGCTGACCACCACTACTAACCACATAGCTGCTGACCACCACTACTAACCACAACCACAGCTGATGACCACCACTACTAACCACAACCACAGCTGATGACCAACACTACTAACCACAACCACACAACTGCTGAACACCACTACTAACCACAACCACACAACTGCTGAACACCACTACTAACCACAACCACACAACTGCTGAACACCACTACTAACCACAACCACACAACTGCTGAACACCACTACTAACCACAACCACACACCTGCTGACCACCACTACGAGCCACACAACTGCTGACAACTACTACTAACCACACAGCTACTGACCACCACTACTAACCACATAGCTGCTGACCACCACTACTAACCACAACTGCTGACCACCACTGCTAACCACAACCACACAACTGCTGACCACCACTACTAACCACAACCACACAGCTGCTGACCACCACTACTAGCCACATAACTAACCACACAGCTACTGACCACCACTACTAACCACATAGCTGCTGACCAGCACTACTAACCACAACCACACAGCTGCTGACCAGCACTACTAACCACAACCACAGCTGCTGGCCACAACCACATAACTGCTGACCACCACTACTAACCACTACCACATAACTGCTGACCACCACTACTAACCACAACCACACAGCTGCTGACCACCACTACTAACCACAACCACACAGCTGATGACCAACACTACTAACCACAACCACAGCTGATGACCAACACTACTAACCACAACCACAGCTGATGACCAACACTACAACCACAACCACACAACTGCTGAACACCACTACTAACCACAACCACACAACTGCTGAACACCACTACTAACCACAACCACACAACTGCTGAACACCACTACTAACCACAACCACACACCTGCTGACCACCACTACGAGCCACACAACTGCTGACAACTACTACTAACCACACAGCTACTGACCACCACTACTAACCACATAGCTGCTGACCACCACTACTAACCACAACTGCTGACCACCACTGCTAACCACAACCACACAACTGCTGACCACCACTACTAACCACAACCACACAGCTGCTGACCACCACTACTAACCACACAGCTACTGACCACCACTACTAACCACATAGCTGCTGACCAGCACTACTAACCACAACCACACAGCTGCTGACCAGCACTACTAACCACAACCACAGCTGCTGGCCACAACCACATAACTGCTGACCACCACTACTAACCACTACCACATAACTGCTGACCACCACTACTAACCACAACCACACAGCTGCTGACCACCACTACTAACCACAACCACACAGCTGCTGACCACCACTACTAACCACAACCGCTGACCACTGCTAACCACAACCACACAACTGCTGACTACTAAACACAACCACACACCTGCTGACCACCACAACCACACACCTGCTGACCACCACTACAACCACAACCACACAGCTGCAGACCACCACTCCTAACCACACAGCTACTGAACACCACTACTAACCACACAGCTGCTGACCACCACTACTAACCACAACCACACAGCTGCTGACCACCACTACTAACCACAACCACACAGCTGCTGACCACCACTACTAACCACAACCACACAACTGCCCACCACCACTACTAACCACAACCACACAGCTGCCCACCACCACTACTAACCACAACCACACAGCTGCTGACCACCACTACTAACCACAACCACAGCTGCTGACCACAACCACCAACCACAACCACACAACTGCTGACCACCACTACTAACCACAACCACAGCTGCTGACCACAACCACACAACTGCTGACCACAACCACATAGCTGCTGACCACCACTACTAACCACATCCACACAACTGCTGACCACCACTACTACCACATCCACACAACTGCTGACCACCACTACTAACCACAACACAGCTGCTGACCACCACTACTAACCACAACACAGCTGCTGACCACCACTACTAACCACAACCACACACCTGCTGACCACCACAACTAACCACAACACAGCTGCTGACCACCACTACTAACCACAACCACACACCTGCTGACCACCACTACTAACCACATAGCTGCTAACCACCTACTAACCACACATCTGCTGGCCACCACTACTAACCACAACAACACAGCTGCTGACCACCACTTCTAACCACACAGCTGCTGGCCACCACTACTAACCACAACAACACAGCTGCTGACCATCACTACTAACCACAACACAGCTGCTGACCACCACTACTAACCACAACCACACACCTGCTGACCACCACAACTAACCACAACACAGCTGCTGACCACCACTACTAACCACAACCACACACCTGCTGACCACCACTACTAACCACAACCACACACCTGCTGACCACCACTACTAACCACATAGCTGCTAACCACCTACTAACCACACATCTGCTGACCACCACTTCTAACCACACAGCTGCTGGCCACCACTACTAACCACAACAACACAGCTGCTGACCACCACTACTAACCACAACAACACAGCTGCTGACCACCACTACTAACCACAACCACACAGCTGATGACCAACACTACTAACCACAGCTGATGACCAACACTACTAACCACAGCTGATGACCAACACTACTAACCACAACCACAGCTGCTGACCAACACTACTAACCACAACCACACCTGCTGACCAACACCACTAACCACAACCACAGCTGCTGACCAACACCACTAACCACAACCACAGCTGCTGACCAACACCACTAACCAACCACATCTGCTGACCAACACTACTAACCACAACCACAGCTGCTGACCAACACTACT
>NW_024606995.1:12500-15183 GCF_018296145.1 Oncorhynchus tshawytscha | reverse complement strand
AGATAGATTTAGAACTGGAGATAAGTGGGAGTGAAGTTGCTGGGCGGGGGTAGAAACGATGGTCAAAGATAAAAGTTAAACAAAGAAACAAACAATACAAAAAGTTGAAACTGCAAAGGAACGTTGTTACATCCAGCCTGTTTGCCTGAGGCTGATGCCACGCAAGCACACACACACACACACACACACACACACACACACACACACACACACACACACACACACACACACACACACACACACACACACACACACACACACACACACACACACACTTGAATGGTTGAAGGGCAGCTCTCGGGGGGAACTGTGGGGGGATCTTAGATGGTGGCCTGGTGGTTGGGAGCACTAGGCTGGTGACCGGGAAGTCGCTGGTTTGGGTCCCAGATTCGACTGGGTGGGGGTTCTGTCGATGTGCCCTTGGGCGGGATGCTTGACCCTGGTTGCTCCTGTGGGTCGCTCTGGATGGGAGTGTCTGCTAGATGACCGGCTTCACTGCAGGTAGATTGTATGTCTTAAAATTCAATAAAATATATATATTATCAAACAAAACAAATATTGATTGGATGGATGAATTGATAAGTGATGGTCTGCTTTGGTCTAATAGGTTATCAATGAGAGAGAGAGAGAGAGAGAGAGAGAGAGAGAGAGAGAGACTGTATATATACGTAATCTGACATTTGTAATGTCTTTATTGTTTTGAAACTTCTGTATGTGTAATGTTTACTGTTAATTTTAACACGTTTCCCATGCCAATAAAGCCCCTTGAATTGAATTGAATTGAATTGAGAGAGAGAGAGAGAGAGAGAGAGAGAGAGAGGGAGAGGGGGAGAGAGAGAGAGAGAGAGTCAGAGAGAGAGAGAGAGAGAGAGAGAGGAGATGGAGGAACATTTAGAATTGTAAATAGAGTTCTCCTCCTCTGTGTCGTAGGCAGTTGCTGCAGCATGTGATCTGGACACCTATCCTCTATATATCCTAGCTGGACCATTACTATCACATACATTATCTGGCACATTTAAATGAGGGAAACTCGGCCAATTTATGCAGGACATTTATTTTCATTTGGAAAAATAAAGATATCATTCTTTCTTAGATATTGTTTTCCGCCTCCCCTCTGCCTCTTCTCTGCATTTCACTAATAACATTAAGATGTGTGACCCAGGGTGCATTAATATGGAACCCATCTTCCTTGTTCCATTTCCAAAATGAGTCTTTCTGAGCTCTACCTATATACTCACTATCAAGTCTAAAACAAGACACCTTTAGCCTTTCAGCTGAAATAATCAGCAGTGTTTGAAAGGCATGAAATCTATTCCCGTTTTGAATGTGTGGTTCACAGTTTTGACAGCAGTGTGTTAGCATTTGAACAAAGTGCTGTAAATCCACAGTTTTGGGCAGGTTAAAGTCATGGGATAAGTGTGTAGAGTTTTGAAAACTGTGTTCAAGCAATGAAAAACAAACTAGAGTTTGGTCCACATGAACTGCTGCTGTTGTCAGAGTTGTGTCCATCGTTTAGCAATCGGACAGCCTATATATACTGTTTTAGGGGCGTATATCACAGTATACCAGCCCATAACTCATACAGCAGTCTTCGGGAGGGTGTGTACATTTATCACACACAAACACACACCGAAACGCACTCACATCCTCCTGCTAATACACACACACACGTGCACAAACCCAGTCATAATACATGACAGTTGAAGTGTAACAGGGGAGGAGGATGAACTACTGGGTGAGTTAACATCTCACGTGTTTGCAATCTGTTTGTCCCATTTAAAATTGATACATCCTTCATACGGAAGTGTCCACATGATAATGGGATGAAGACATATCTGTGAATAGTTAAGGGCAGATTGTCTCTCGCTGTGTGTGTGTGTGTGTGTGTGTGTGTGTGTGTGTGTGTGTGTGTTGTGTGTGTGTGTCTGTGTGTAGAGTTTGGGGGAGATTGTTTTAGAGGGGAGGAACAGACCTCATTATGAACTCATACATCATCTGGAGAGAGGAGGGTCCGAGCTGAGCAACTGCTACTGACGATAAACACATAAACCGCAACCACTTTACCAGACGACACAGGACACCTTGTGTGTGTGTGTGTGTGTGTGTGTCTCCTACAGGAACTGCTAGATTGAGAGTGCATCACAGCGCTGTTTATGTAGAGAACTAGAGGCGCTGTTGTTTCCCTGTCTCAGAGCTCATTCATCACTGAGAGAGGTTCTGGATACACAGTAGAGCCTCTCCTGTTCAACTCCTCACATCCTGCTGTTTTATAATGTGTTTATACTAGAACCTCCTGCACCCAGCTACTGTCAACCAATCAGGTTAATGCAGAGCTATATGGAGCCCTCTACACTCTTACAAAGTTTTAACATTTAATTTAACCTTAATTTAACCTTAATTTAACCTTTATTTAACCTTTATTTAACCAGGCAAGTCAGTTGAGAACAAATTCTTTTTTACAATGACGGCCTAACAAAAGGCAAAAGGCCTCCTGCTGGGACAGGGGCCTGGGATTAAATAAATAAATACAATATAAATACAGGACAAAACACACATCACAACAAGAGAGAGCAGAATGACGCAGCAACACAACTCTCTTCTTTATCTGTGGAGCAGAATGACGCAGCAACACAACTCTTATCTTTATCTGTGGAGCAGAATGACGCAGCAACACAACTCTCTT
>NW_024606995.1:0-2500 GCF_018296145.1 Oncorhynchus tshawytscha | reverse complement strand
CTCCTTGCTGTCCCCAGTCCACCTGGCCGTGCTGCTGCTCCAGTTTCAACTGTTCTGCCTTATTATTATTTGACCATGCTGGTCATTTATGAACATTTGAACATCTTGGCCATGTTCTGTTATAATCTCCACCCGGCACAACCAGAAGAGGACTGGCCACCCCACATAGCCTGGTTCCTCTCTAGGTTTCTTCCTAGGTTTTGGCCTTTCTAGGGAGTTTTTCCTAGCCACCGTGCTTCTACACCTGCATTGCTTGCTGTTTGGGGTTTTAGGCTGGGTTTCTGTACAGCACTTTGAGATATCAGGTGATGTACGAAGGGCTATATAAATACATTTGATTTGATTTGATCTCTGTCTCTGTCTCTGTGGTGTCTCTGTCTCTGTGGTGTCTCTGTCTCTGTCTCTGTGGTGTCTCTGTCTCTGTGGTGTCTCTGTCTCTGTGGTGTCTCTGACTCTGTGGTGTCTCTGTCTCTGTCTTTGTGGTGTCTCTGTCTCTGTCTCTGTTTCTATTGGGCTGTTTTCTGCCTGTGTTTCCCTTTCAAGTTTTTGCTTTCCTGAACTCTTTCTCTCCGTCTTAGAGTACTCCTGCTGTGCTTTATTTGTGTGTGTGCATTTGTTTGTGGAGTGTGTGTATGTGTGTGTGTGTGGAGTGTGTGTATGTGTGTGTGCGTTTGTGTGTGTGGAGTGTGTGTATGTGTGTGTGTGTGTGTGTGACTGCAGTATGAACCGGACCTGGTGCAATGCAGATCTTTTTGAGCCATTCGTTGTGTTGTAGTGCTGACCAACAATTCACTTCCACTGTTTGTATTTGCTGTCTCTGACACACACTTCAAAAAGAGTCAGAACAACACACAAACCAATGAGAGCCATGTGAGAGCCTGGCAATACCCAGAAGCCACTGTTTTTGGCACACGCACGTAGGAACACACACGCACACACACGCACGCACGCACGCACACACACACACACACACACACACACACACACACACACACACACACACACACACACACACGGTCACACACAGTCACACACACAGTGAAAGGGAGGCTGTGTGTTTGGCAGGACACAGAGATCCAGGATTATACACACGGCCCCTGATGCAGGCGGCACTGCACTCATAATCCTGTTTGATTTGCCTTCAAAAAAGACAGAGGAAAAGAGGGAGAAAGACATACAAATATTAATTTAATCAGCACTCAGCATGCAGTGTTCCTTCTCTCTTTTCAGTCAGTCAGTCTGCCTGTCAGTGTGTGTGTGTGTGTGTGTGTGTGTGTGTGTGTGTGTGTGCGTACGTGCGTGTGTGTGTGTGCAAACATTCATCATCCACACAGTTTTATAGTATGTGTGTGTTCTTCCCATTGATGCCTGCCCAAACCTGCCACTCTTCCCACCCGGGTTATTTGGGGGTCAGTCCAGTTCCAAACCCCGTCACCCTGGATGTCTGGGGTCAGTCCAGTTCCAAACCCCGTCATCCTGGATGTCTGGGGTCAGTCCAGTTCCAAACCCTGTCACCCTGGATGTCTGGGGTCAGTCCAGTTCCAAACCCTGTCACCCTGGTTGTTTGGGGTCAGTCCAGTTCCAAACCCTGTCATCCTGGTTGTTTGGGGTCAGTCCAGTTCCAAACCCCTCATATTCAGATGTCCTCCAGCCATATTTCAGAAAAGCAACACAGACAAAACTATAAACAACACGATTGTAACAAAATGACAGAAAGAGAAGACATCAATGTGTATAGAAAATACAGCTTTTAAACTAGATCAGTTGTGCTGTACTTCTAGACTGTAGACATTTGGCTCTCCGCATTAGGCCATTTAGCCGTAAGGATTCAAATATCACATTCTCACTAATAAACTCTACACCAGCTCTAAGATGGGTCTGTTCTTTCGTCTAGGGATGTGACAAATGTAAAATTGTTCTAAACGATAAGAAAATCAAATCATAAAATCATGTGAATTTACATTACAAATATGATCCTGCATATGACCCAATGATGTACACTATATAAAATATTGGTATGACCGACCGATAGGGGCAATGCAGTTCAAACTAGCTCAGTCCTGGCTACCTACCAGACGACGCTCATCTTACTGCTGTCCCCCACCCACTCAACAACCATGGTAGTTTATGCTATCTTAGGTTCTCTGCTGTGTGCCTCTCCTCCATGTTCTCAGTTATCAGTCCATGGGACTTCATGTCCCACTTCTCATCAATGTGATGTATGCCAGCGCGTTCATAGACTGTTGTTAATTAACGCCAGTATGGTGTTTGAGGAGCGCGCTTTTAACTTGCAGAGCAATCATTGTACAGTTTCTCCATCCATGCCTTCACGTTTTTTTCCTTCCCGACATGGCATGTTGTTGTCTGGTTCTAGATATTCCATCATGGCAGTAAATCTGACATCCTTTACCGTTGACAATGGCGGCATCAACTGCAATCATTTCTGTAATCAACACTGTACGTTTGTTACTCGCTTATCGCCCTGCTGCCAGCAACGGGT
>NW_024606994.1:0-15154 GCF_018296145.1 Oncorhynchus tshawytscha | reverse complement strand
AAACGTAATCGAAACCGAAACAGCCTATCTAGTGCAAACTAACCGAGAGTACACATAGGACACATAGGACAATCACCCACGACAAACTCAAAGAATATGGCTGCCTAAATATGGTTCCCAATCAGAGACAACGATAAGCACCTGCCTCTGATTGAGAACCACTCCAGACAGCCATAGACTTTGCTAGATAATCCACTAAGCTACAATCCCAATACCACCACCAAAACCCCAAGACAAACACACCACAATTACAAAAACCCCATGCCACACCCTGGCCTGACCAAATACATAAAGATAAACACAAAATACTTTCACCAGGGCGTGACAGAACCCCCCAAGGTGCGGACTCCCGAACGCACAACCTAAACCTGTAGGGGAGGGTCTGGGTGGGCATCTGTCCGCGGTGGCGGCTCTGGTGCTGGACGTGGACCCCACTCCATAATTGTCTTAGTCCACCTCCTTAGTGTCCCTTGAGTGGCGACCCTCGCCGCTAACCTTGGCCTAGGAAACCTAACAACGGGCCCCACTGGACTGAGGTAGCTCGGGACCGAGGGGAAGCTCGGGACCGAGGGGAAGCTCGGGACCGAGAGGAAGCTCGGGACCGAGAGGAAGCTCAGGAGTGAGAGGAAGCTCAGGAGTGAGAGGAAGCTCAGGCAGGTTGATGGATCTACCAGATCCTGGCTGGCTGGTGGTTCCGGCAGATCCTGGCTGACTGGCACTTCTGGCGGATCCTGGCTGACTGGTGGATCCTGGCAGACTGGTGGATCCTGGCTGACTGGCGGATCCTGGCTGACTGGCGGATCCTGGCAGACTGGCGGATCCTGGCAGACTGGCGGATCCTGGCAGACTGGCGGATCTAACTGATCCTGGCAGACTGGCGGATCCTGGCAGACTGGCGGATCCTGGCAGACTGGCGGATCCTGGCAGACTGGCGGATCCTGGCTGAATGGCGGATCTAACTGATCCTGGCAGACTGGCGGATCCTGGCCGACTTGCAGATCCTGGCCGACTGGCAGATCCTGGCCGACTGGCAGATCCTGGCCGACTGGCAGTTCTGGCGGATCCTGGCAGACTGGCGGATCCTGGCAGACTGGCAGTTCTGGCAGATCCTGGCCGACTGGCAGTTCTGGCGGATCCTGGCCGACTGGCGGATCCTGGCCGACTGGCGGATCCTGGCAGACTGGCGGATCCTGGCTGAATGGCGGATCTAACTGATCCTGGCAGACTGGCGGATCCTGGCAGACTGGCGGATCCTGGCAGACTGGCGGATCTAACTGATCCTGGCAGACTGGCGGATCCTGGCCGACTGGCAGATCCTGGCCGACTGGCAGATCTGGAAGAGTCTGGCCGACTGGCAGATCTGGAAGAGTCTGGTTGACTGGCAGATCTGGAAGAGTCTGGTTGACTGGCAGATCTGGAAGAGTCTGGTTGACTGGCAGATCTGGAAGAGTCTGGTTGACTGGCAGATCTGGAAGAGTCTGGCTGACTGGCAGATCTGGAAGAGTCTGGTTGACTGGCAGATCTGGAAGAGTCTGGCTGACTGGCAGATCTGGAAGAGTCTGGCTGACTGGCAGATCTGGAAGAGTCTGGCTGACTGGCAGATCTGGAAGAGTCTGGCTGACTGGCAGATCTGGCGGCGCTGGGCAGACTGGCGGCGCTGGGCAGACTGGCGACGCTAGGCAGACTGGCGACGCTGGGCAGACTGGCGACGCTGGGCAGACTGGCAACGCTGGGCAGACTGGCGGTGCTGGGCAGACTGGTGGTGCTGGGCAGACTGGCGGTGCTGGGCAGACTGACGGCGCTGGGCAGACTGGTGACGCTGGGCAGACTGGGGGCACTGGCGGAGCTGGGCAGACTGGCGGCACTAGCTGCTCCATATAGGCTGACAGCTCTGGCGGCTTCTTACAGACTGACAGCTCTGGCGGCTCCGTGCTGACTGGCTGCTCCTTGCAGCCTGGCAGCTCCTTGCAGACTGACAGCTCCTTGCAGACTGACAGCTCCGTGCAGACTGACAGCTCAGTGCAGACTGACAGCTCCTTGCAGACTGACAGCTCCTTGCAGACTGACAGCTCCGTGCAGACTGACAGCTCAGTGCAGACTGGCTGCTCCATGCAGACTGGCTGCTCTATGCAGACTGACATCTCTGGCTGCTTCATGCAGACTGACAGCTCTGGCTGCTCCATGTAGGCTGACAGCTCTGGCGGCTTCTTACAGACTGGCAGCTCTGGCGGCTCCGTGCAGACTAGAAGCTCCTTACAGACTGGCAGCTCCTTGCAGACTGGTAGCTCCGTGCAGACTGGCAGCTCCGTGCAGACTGGCAGCTCCGTGCAGACTGGCAGCTCCGTGCAGACTGACAGCTCCGTGCAGACTGACAGCTCCGTGCAGACTGACAGCTCCGTGCAGACCGGCAGCTCCGTGCAGACCGGCAGCTCCGTGCAGACCGGCAGCTCCGTGCAGACTGACAGCTCCTTGCAGCCTGACAGCTCCGTGCAGACTGGCAGCTCCGTGCAGACTGGCAGCTCCGTGCAGACTGGCAGCTCCTTACAGACTGACAGCTCCTTGTAGACTGGCTGCGCTGAACAGGCGGGAGACTCCAGCAGCGCTGTAGAGGAGAAAGGCTCCGGCAGCGCTGAACAGGTGGGACGCACTGTATGCCTGATGCGTGGTGCTGGCACTGGTATGCCGTGCATGCTATGCCAAGCCCACACCTTTCTTTCTACTCTGTCCAATACATCATCCACACTCTCAGACTCAGCACTCTGCTTCGCCGACAGCTCCAATTCCATCCATGGCTCTGCCCAGGGTCCTTGTCCGTCAAGGATCTCCTCCCAAGTCCATTTATCCAAAGAGTGCAGCCTCCCCCAATGCTGCTGCTGCCTCTGTTGCTTCTCCTGCTGCTGCCTTTGCTCCTGCTGCTGCCTTTGCTCCTGCTGCTGCCTTTGCTGCTGTTGCTCCTGCTGCACCTGTCGCTTCTCCTGCTGCTGCTGTTGCTGCTGCCTCTGTTTACCACGCCGCTTGGTCCTTGGTTGGTGGGTGATTCTGTAACGGTTTTCTAGTGGTGATGAAGGAGAGTCGGACCAAACTGCAGCGTGTCGATTGAGATTCATGTTTAATCAAACAAAGAAACACGAACACTACACAAAACAATAAACGTAATCGAAACCGAAACAGCCTATCTAGTGCAAACTAACCGAGAGTACACATAGGACACTAAGGACAATCACCCACGACAAACTCAAAGAATATGGCTGCCTAAATATGGTTCCCAATCAGAGACAACGATAAGCACCTGCCTCTGATTGAGAACCACTCCAGACAGCCATAGACTTTGCTAGATAACCCACTAAGCTACAATCCCAATACCACCACCAAAACCCCAAGACAAACACACCACAATTACAAAAACCCCATGCCACACCCTGGCCTGACCAAATACATAAAGATAAACACAAAATACTTTGACCAGGGCGTGACAAAGTGGGACACAATCATGAAGTGGAACGACATTTATTGGAAATTTCTAACTTTTTTAACAAATCAAAAACTGAAAAATTGGGCGTGCAAAATTATTCAGCCCCTTTACTTTCAGTGCAGCAAACTCTCTCCAGAAGTTCAGTGAGGATCTTTGAATGATCCAATGTTGACCTAAATGACTAATGATGATAAATACAATCCACCTGTGTGTAATCAAGTCTCCGTATAAATGCACCTGCACTGTGATAGTCTCAGAGGTCCGTTAAAAGCGCAGAGAGCATCATGAAGAACAAGGAACACACCAGGCAGGTCCGAGATACTGTTGTGAAGAAGTTTAAAGCCGGATTTGGATACAAAAAGATTTCCCAAGCTTTAAACATCCCAAGGAGCACTGTGCAAGCGACAATATTGAAATGGAAGGAGTATCAGACCACTGCAAATCTACAAAGACATGGCCGTCCCTCTAAACTTTCAGCTCATACAAGGAGAAGACTGATCAGAGATGCAGCCAAGAGGCCCATGATCACTCTGGAAGAACTGCAGAGATCTACAGCTGAGGTGGGAGACTCTGTCCATAGGACAACAATCAGTCGTATATTGCACAAATCTGGCCTTTATGGAAGAGTGGCAAGAAGAAAGTCATTTCTTAAAGATATCCATAAAAGTGTCGTTTAAAGTTTGCCACAAGCCACCTGGGAGACACACCAAACATGTGGAAGAAGGTGCTCTGGTCAGATGAAACCAAAATTGAACTTTTTGGCAACAATGCAAAACGTTATGTTTGGCGTAAAGCAACACAGCCCATCACCCTAAACACACCATCCCCACTGTCAAACATGGTGGTGGCAGCATCATGGTTTGGGCCTGCTTTTCTTCAGCAGGGACAGGGAAGATGGTTAAAATTGATGGGAAGATGGATGGAGCCAAATACAGGACCAGTCTGGAAGAAAACCTGATGGAGTCTGCAAAAGACCTGAGACTGGGACGGAGATTTGTCTTCCAACAAGACAATGATCCAAAACATAAAGCAAATTCTACAATGGAATGGTTCAAAAATAAACATATCCAGGTGTTAGAATGGCCAAGTCAAAGTCCAGACATGAATCCAATCGAGAATCTGTGGAAAGAACTGAAAACTGCTGTTCACAAATGCTCTCCATCCAACCACTGAGCTCGAGCTGTTTTGCAAGGAGGAATGGGAAAAAAATTCAGTCTCTCGATGTGCAAAACTGACAGAGACATACCCCAAGCGACTTACAGCTGTAATCGCAGCAAAAGGTGGCGCTACAAAGTATTAACTTAAGGGGGCTGAATAATTTTGCACGCCCAATTTTTCAGTTTTTGATTTGTTAAAAAAGTTTGAAATATCCAATAAATGTCGTTCCACTTCATGATTGTGTCCCACTTGTTGTTGATTCTTCACAAAAAAATACAGTTTTATATCTTTATGTTTGAAGCCTGAAATGTGGCAAAAGGTCGCAAAGTTCAAGGGGGCCGAATACTTTCGCAAGTGTTAGAAATTAGATATGTAGACGGGCGAGTCGGTCAAGGATCGATTCAGACAAGGTGGTAAATTGTATGACAAGCGACAGTTTATTCAGAGTGAAGATATCTAGAACAGCGTAATTACGGCTCCTCCGCTGGTTCGTACGGAACTGCAGGCAAAGAGACCGTTACAATCAATACACCACTTATATATAGAACAGAAAGTAGGTTGATTCTGGAAGATCGGATCTTTGGATTGGTTCAGCTGGGGTGTAGTCTGTAGTCTTCCGCCATTGGCTCAGTTGTCTGTCCGTCATCGTAGAATCCTCTTCGGGCACACAATGTTCAGCTACAAAGGAGATTATGTGTGTGTGCGCTGGTTTTGGCAATTAGTGTAATGCGGGAGCTATCCTGTAGGGGACCCCATAAGCTTTACTTTGAGTTGTAGCCCTGTATTAACAATAGTTTGGTCACCTGTATAAGAAATAGCATTTCTCTACAAAACCCTCTCTTCACGTCTCACCAGAGACGTGACACAACCTAACTAGATTCAGACACAAAGAGAAACTTCTCCCAAAAGGACTATGAAATAAGGCACGGTATTAAACAGAAATAGATATATATGTATTACCATCATGTTCTCCATTACATCCCACTATGTACTAAGTTGGCTACCAGCCACCTAGGAACTTACAACCCTCATTTAACAGAGCGGAGAACAACAGCTCAAAATGAAAGAAAAATGCTTGTCTACATACGCCAACTTTTCCCGCAGGAAAAAGTTGTGATTCCCCTCTCTTCACATCTCCAAAGAGATGTGACTTAAACCAGGCAAGTTAGGCGGAATGATCCACTTGCATAACACATACATATATCCCCATCAGGCAACAGCAGATATATGTAAACCTAATAGGCACTCTCCTCCTCATCCTCGAATTCAAGTAAGTCTTTATCCAGCAGAGGAAACATCTGGGAAGGAGAGGAAGGGTCAATGGCTCTAGAGATAACCCTAGTGGCAAGCGAACGGATGCATGGAATGCAACAGCATCCACAGAGAACTAAAATGGCAGCGGACACCGAAATGGATACCAAAATGGAGGACATCAGGGTTTTATATTTACCAAACACACTCATCCAGGAGTCCCACATTGAGGTATCAATCCCTGAATGAGATTTCATTTTACCATTAAGCGTCCGCAGACCTTCCAGAGCGACCGTCAAACTACCATCCGAGGCTGTGTTATTAGGGATGAAAGTACAACACTGGTCACCAAACATAGAGCAAACTCCGCCCTTCTCAGAGAGTAGCATATCAATGGCAATACGATTTTGGAAAGCCATCAGGCTGGTTGCAGCCAGTTGACCATGTACTGCTTCAAAACCCTGCTGAGTCCAGTTGCCTAGTCTTTGGACGTTGTAATGTATATAATTAATACGATCAACATTCTTGTTAATTGTGCACCACCAACAGATGGATGATTCAAACCCTGCAGCTACCTGATCTATTAACTTATACTCATCAGGCACTCCCTAGGGACTCCGATAGCGTCTATATATGAGGGGTCTCCACTGGATGGGGTGGTGTCTCTCCTGGAACGTCCCCTACACCCGGGATTTACTCCCTGGATCCGCAGAACAAGGTCCTCGGCTCCTATAGGGTAGATAGAAACAGGCAACAAGAGAGTAACAAGTGCACAGCGTCCAGTACTGTTGGAGGGTAACTTATCAAACAGGACCGTGCTACCACACCACCACCACACATCTGCTCTGGATATTGGCCTGAGGCTCCCTTAATATTAACTGTATCCAGACACCAATCCGCAGGGATCCATCCCACCTCGGTTCCTCCTCCCGTCATATTGACACAAGTAAAATTTGCCCTTGCAACCTGGTTGGAAAACACTGGGTTCCTAGTGGTGAATTTAGTAACCGGATAGACCACATCCCAGGCAGTACAATTATCCCTGGGGTTATCTGTAGTCATAAGAGGAATTAGACATGCTAGAGTCACTACTGCTGGGACAATGCGGAGCAATGGACGAGCTCCCATGCACACCACACAACTCTGCCTGGTGGTATTTGCAGCTTCCTCGGTCAACAATAGCCAATTATTGGAAAAACCTGAGACTCCTGTGGCTGTTAAAATTACATCATCCGGACTTTTAAGCCTGGATATTGCCTCCACCGGGCCAAACAGTGGGGATGACGGGGACCCCTTTACGGGTGTGGTCATGTCATTCCTTACTGTAACCGAAGTTGGTTTAGGATTATTAGTCACACAAATTCGCCACAACCAATATCTGACCCCGGAATTCCCTGGGGCCAGTATGAAATCATAACACCCTAAGGGCTGGCCCCCTGGCCTAACAGTAAGTTTCAGTCCCGTATTTGTCTTAGTTAAAGTCAGTCGCTTCCTCCATTTCACTGCCCCCTCGTCTGTTGTCCAGTCTTCCCACCCATTACCTGTCTCCCCCACCAAATTCCTCCAAGACCAATCGCCTACCTTCCCTAATGTCATATACCAGACGTGTCCGGCAAACCAGAGTGCACTGGTCCCCGCCTGTTCCCTCCCCTTTAGCCTAGAGTACCCTAAAGTCCCCCAAGGGATGTTAATGATATTAGTTGCGTTTGCGGGACGCAAACGGTCGTGCTCCGTATGTCGTTGGCCTTACAATCAGTGTCAGGGGTGGTGGAATGCCTCTTGCACAAATGATTGGTCATTTCTATATGTGCTATGGATGTGGTCAGGTTGGATGACCCATTAGAGGGTCCTATCTCTACTTGTGAGGTAGGTGTATGATACTTCTAATACACACAGGAGAATCCCCATGGAAACTCCTGTGACTACAATAAAAATAACAAACACGGGGCCTGATATCCCCAATCTCGTCCAGGGATAGCCCCTATCTCTGGACGACACTTTAGTTGGTGTGCTGGGGAACTGCTCCCACATCCTCACCAACTAAGGGTTCTGTGGTTGTAATTAAATTTAGGTCGCTCAAATCGTCCCTGACTTCAGTCAGAGTTCTAGAAGGAGTCGGTGCTGGTGTACAATGAGTCAAGTGGTGCCAAGGTGCGCCCAATTTACCTTTGACCTGGACTGAGTGTGAAGTAACCTCCTTCACTTCGTACGGTCCAGTCCACCTGGGATCCGCCCACTTTCTTTTTTGTGGACCTTGATCCTTACCCAATCGCCGACCTTTACCTCAGTTGTTCCGGATCTCCCGTCAGCTCCCTCATGGACTTTGTGTATCTGTTTGGAAAGAGCTGCAGACAGTTCCGTCAATTTTCTTACATAGTCAGTCATGCCTATCTGGTGTACATCAAGAGGGGGCATATGACCTCCCTCTCTTGGTGGACCTGGCATTACTCTTCCTGTCATTATTTCGTGGGGTGAGAGATGAGTCCCTGCCCCAGGTGATGACCTCATGGCCATCAACGCCAGTGGCAGGGCCTCCACCCATGTCAGTTTTGTACCAGCACACACTTTGGCTATCTTACACTTAAGAGATTGGTTGCAGCGCTCCACAAGGCCTTGGGCCTGCGGCTTATACACGGAACCAAACTTGTGTATAATGCCGAACCTCTCCTCCACCTGTCTCAGGTGTTTGTTTGCGAAGTGGGACCCATTGTCGCTCTCGATATGTCTAGGGACCCCATATCTAGGTATGAGTTCTGTCTGTAGCCACTTAATGACCGTTTCCCCATCCTCCTTAGCTGTTGGAATTGCTTCTACCCATCTAGAAAATCTATCTACCATTACTAGTAAATATCTCTTCCCGTTCTTTACATTGTCTTCCCCATGTCTGTATAGTCTATACTGATGTCTTGAAACATGCGTTTGGCACCGGGTAGGCACCCCATCGGGGTTTGGTAGGGCTTCTTTGGATTGTGGCTTCCACATATGTTGCATTCGTCACAGAATAAATCTGTCATGTCCTTCATGGGGGTGCCACCATATGTATGAAACCTTCTGTAAGGTTCTGAGTTTCCCTTCATGAGTGGGTCCATGGGCTTCTCTTATCAGTTCTGGACAGAGATTAGCCGGAGCCACCAGTCGGCCATCATGGCATCTCCATATTCCATCTGGTCCCTTAGAGCCTCCCTTCTGTGTCCAAACCGAATGTCGTAAGGGCCTGCCTCTTCCTGTAGTTCTAGTATGTGTTGGCTTGTCAATTCAGTCCTTGTCGGTTCTATCCCGAGCACCATCTGTCGGGGGCTGTATCCCCCTGCGGCCTTGGCTGCCAGATCTGCGGCTTCATTTCCTTGATTGATTCTGCTGGTCAGTCTTTGGTGGCCTCGGCATTTCATTATGGCCACTGTCTTTGGTAAGGACACGGCATGCATCAAACGTTCCATTTGGGCTCGGTGCTTGATGGGTAGGTTACCTGTGGTGGTAAAGTTGCGCCTAACCCATTGTGGTCCATCTATGTGCACTGCTCCGTGTGCGTATGCCGAGTCCGTGTAAATGTTTACAGTTTTTCCTTCGGCTTTCTAGAGCTTGAGTCAAAGCCACAATTTCCGCAAGTTGTGCCGATGCTGGCTGGGGGATAATTCCTGATTCCAACATGACATGTGTTTTGTCATGCAGCTGCTGTACGACCGCATAGGCAGCTACATTTCCTGTGTCTCCTTTGTAGCAACATCCGTCTGTGTACAGCCATAGGTCTGGAGATGTCAGTGGTTCATTTTCCAGGTCTGGTCTCAGTTTGAGCTCTTGTGCTGCCCTCTCTTGGCAGGAGTGTGCTAAGCCATCTTCTGCGGTGAGTGCATCTGCCATGTTCTTGTCGGTGTTCACAAAAGTGATGTGTGACTGGGTGCATTTGTTCTGGATTTTGTTTTTTCTGTCCGCACTGAAGGTAAATTCTTTGCTGATGAGGTATGCTGCCACCCCGTGGTGGGTGTGTATTTGCATCTTGTGGCACATTACCAGATGGGCTGTCTTCTCAATCGCCTTGGCTACCGCCGCAACGTATCTGGAACAGGCGGTTTGGCCGGTTTCAATGTGGTCAAGTTTTGAAGAGTGGTACATGAGTACTCTTCTCTCCCCCATGTTTCTGAAAAAGGACGGCGGATGCAAAGCCTTCCTTTTCAGAAACATCCAGGTGAAATGTTTTACCGTAGTCTGGTGCCGTGAGAGCAGCAGCCACAGACAGGTCAGTCTTCAGGAGCCCAAACGCCATTGAAGCTTCAGGAGTCCATGTAAGTGGGGCCTGTAGGTTTCTTGGGCCAGCTTCTCGAACAATTTCTCTCAGAGGTTCAGTTCTTTCAGTATAGTCTGGGATGTGAGTACGGCTGTATCCCGTCAACCCCAGGAAAGAGAGCATTCCTGAAACAGTAATGGGCCTGGGATGATGTAGGATTGAGTCTCGGTGTGATTTTGAGAGTCCGGCCCCTCGCTTGAGATTTCCTTCCCAGGAACAGAACGGTTCGTCTGCATGATTGGACTTTTGACATCTTGACTTTGTAGCCTTTGACTGCCAGAAAGTCTAACAGGGTTTTAGTCATTTCTAGACAGAGGTCTGAGGTGGGAGCCCCCAGCAACAGGTCGTCTACGTATTGTATGAGTATCACTCCTTCTGGGATTTTCAGTTCTGCCAGGTGAGTCTTCAGAATATAATTGAAGATTCCCGGAGGGAAGTGTAACCTTGGGGAAGTACGGAATAGGTAAATTGCTGACTCTCGTAGGTAAAAAGGCAAAAAGTGGCTGGGAAGCCTCATCCAGTGGGATGCTGAAAAAGGCATTGGCCAAATCCACTACGGTGAAATACCGATGTTTGGGTGACAGGTTGCTCAGTATGATGTGTGGGCTGGAACAGGGAGATCGATGGGTGTTGTAACGTCATTTACAGCCCGGAAATCCTGCACCATCCGGTATGTTTCTCCTCCTGCCTTCAGAACAGGAAATATGGGGGTGTTCCAGAGTGATATAGTCTTGTATATGCATCCAGCTTCCAATAGGCCTTCGATAGTGGGTCTTATCCCCTCTGTCTGTTCTTGCTTCAGTCGATATTGGGTTCGAAATATTGGTACTTGTGCCGGATTGGTTAGGGTAATGCACACTGGTTGGACCTGTAACTTTCCCACGTCAAATGGTGTGGTTGTCCATATTGCCTTGTCTATGGAGTCCAAGACAGCAGGGGAGGAAGGTGATCAGAATATGGTTTCCCGTGATGCCTGGGGAGAGTGAGGCGCTCAGGCAGGCACTGTTCTCTTCGGTGGTTGCCTTCAACAGGCCTGGTGCACTAGTCTCTTCCCAAGTGAGTTTCGAGGCCCTTTTTATCATTGACCTAAACTGGGCCTCATATCCATTCCCTACTGCGAGGGTCACGTGTGGAGCAGAGTCGGGTCCCAGTTGATACCAAGGTTTAATATGGTGTGGTAGTATGACCGGGCTGCCACCCCCTCAGGGCCGCACACGATGGTAAGGCAGCGTATGTTTGGGGTAAGATGCATCATGTTTTCCTCCCAATCTTGTGTGTACGGCGTGTCTTCGCTCGTCAGTGACGTTAAGAGTGCAGTGCAACTCAGCCTGTGGTGTCTTATAGGGATGGAAGGTATATATTAGCTTCCTCCATTGGTTGAATTGAAATTGGATGGCAGGAGTTCCAGGTCCAGATGGTAGGTATTTGAGCCAGTAAATCTCCTGTGTGGTGGATAGAGCAGGTGCGGGCAGAATTGGGAGCATCAGGATTCGGCCCTTGGCGGTGGATCGAGCGCCCCTCCACACCTGACTCAGTTAGGTATATTGCGCATCCTAACTTACAGAGTAGGTCTCGACCCAGTAGGTTGATTGGGCAATTTGGACAATATAGAAATTGGTGTTTCAAACTGGAAGGGCCCCACTGGAACAATAGTGGAGTAGTTTTGTATTGATCTTCAAGGATTTCCTGAAACCCCCACCACCTTTACCTTGTCTGAAGAGAGGGGTTGATGAGAATTGATGGCGGAATATGTACATCCAGTGTCCACAAGGAACCTGTGGGTGATCCCTTGTACTACACATGTAATAGTGGGTTCCGTGTGGACAGAGAATTGTTGGCCATCTAACCCAACTGGTGGTGGTGGGCAGCCTCATTCCCATGGGGGGTATCCCTCTGACATCCCCTGGAAGGTGGGACCGGTAGGGGGCGCTGGGTTGTAGGCTGGTTGATATCCCTGGGCAGGGGCTGGTGGATATCCCTGGGCAGGGGCTGGGTACCTTGGGGCCCCTCTTCCCCGCTGTCCACCTCTCCTCCCTCTGTAGGCCAAGTAGTACTGGCGGTGTTGTGAGAGGGGAGCGGGGCAGATCCTTGCATAATGCCCTTCTTGGTAGCAATTGTAGCAATGTCTTCTAGCTTGCGGCGGCCCCCCCCATGTCGGTCCAGATGGGTTAGAAAATCCAGGCTGGATGTAACCCTCATATCCGTAGTTGGCTCCTGGATTTGGAGGGGCGGCGTATACGACCGGTGCCTGTGGGGGGGTCGGTGGTGCTGGAGCGGCCACCAACATCTGGTTCATGGTCTGAATCTTGGCTATGTCAGTGGGTTCCTCCGCCATCATTTGCTTTTTTTGCTTTGCGGTCTTTTGGGCCTCATTCAATTGTAATTTGAGCAGTTGGAGTTGCAACGACTGAACTTGTGAATCAGCCGTGCCTTTGTCTTTGCTGTACTGAGAGATGTGGTGATGGACATGGGAGTTGAATTGGGCAGTGGGCAAGGCCATCAGCCCCACTGTTGCCCTAAGCTTGGTTTTCACTTCTATGGGTGTCCCATTCACCACCATCTCCTTCCACATGCTGAGAGTGGTTCCGCTCTGGTCATGGGGTTCAATGTGGACTGACCTCCAGGTGGTCTTGGCCCTATCTAGGTACCTATCTCTGCTCCCCGTCTTCCATGGCAAAAGAGGTAAGGGGTTGCATAATTTTTCTCGGTGGGATATGCTCTTCTGAGCTCATTCCACAGTGATACTCTGTATTTCTCAGGTTCTGTTGCTGACCCCAATTTTCCCAGTCCTGCTGTGTTTCTTAGGGCATTCATGGTCGTGTAGTCGGTTGACCTAGCCAATAAGGCCTTCATGTCCCCAAGGCAAGCCGGACCCCGGAAGTTAGGGACTGAAGCTGAAGCAGCCAGGCTGAGGCACCCCCATGTAAGCTCGGGAGCTGTTCCATCAGGGCCGTTAAATCTTGCATCTTCCAGGCAACGTATTCCTCTCTGTGCGTTGTGTCATCCATCCTGAGTGGCATTTGATACGGCCCATGTTGTCTTTGGGCTTCTTCTTCTTCTTCTCTCCTTTGTCTGGTTATGATGCGCCTCGACCGTCTTACTGCCGTTTCAACGGGGTCGATTTTCCCTTAAAAACTCCTTGTATCAGGACTAATTCACCCGTTTCAGCTGCGCCTTCTTCCATGAGTTTCAGTTGGCTTTCTGCCTCCCATACACCTGCAGCCGTGAGGGGAACGTCTTCCTCGGTCTCCTCTTGTGGTTCCATATCATCTCCTTCCTGTTCTTCCGGTTCGTTGAAAGACATTAAATTTTCTTCTTGTCGGCGGACACTTGTGAAATACTCCTTACTAATATCGCTCCTTGGTTCCCCTCTATGTTCTCTGTACACACTGGATGTGCAGGAGGTGGGGGTTCCCCTTCCCTCTGACTTCAAGCTGCTCCCGTTGCCCCCTGTCTCATCTATGAATGGATTCTTCGTGTGGCCACTGGGGCGGAGCTGTTCACGCATAGATCGAGGGCATGCATGTCAGATGGCCCTGGTGTGCACCTTTGTGCACCGCCTGGTGTGGAGTAACCCTGTGAGCCAGGCTTTAATTCTTCACACTCCAGGTGGCCCCTTTGATCAACGTATCCCCTTTAAGTACTCCTTCTTTCACAAGGAACACAGGGGCCTGTGTTGACGCGGGCCCGGCCCTTTTCCCCCTACCAGTATAAGGTGGAGGCAAATTTGATAGGACTGGGTAAAGGGGTCGGGTCGTTGAAGGCACATGTGTTGGCGGGGCAGAGGGGAATGTATTTGGCGCCATCTCCTGGTGGTGGTCCGTCTGCTCATCTTCCCCTTGTGAGGGAGTGGCCACCCCCATCATTTCCGGTTTTTATTCAGTTGTGTTCTTAGCGTCTCTTCGATGGCCCAAGTTCCTATCTTCAGTTCCACTTCTGCCCTTTCTCTCCGTTTAGTCCCTTTTTTCTTAAATATGTGATTTTTGTTCTTTTCTACTTCCTTGTCTCTGGCCTCCTGCAACGTCCCTCTCAACTCACATTCCATCGATTTCAGCTGGGCCCCTGTCGGCGGCCCCCCTGCTAGATAACCTGCTTGTGTCCATCTTAACTTCAATCCCTCCCAAACTTTCTTTATATTCTTCCATTGTACTTCTCCCCCTGATCTATATTCTATTTTTTGTTCTAGGAACTCATTAAACCTCAGCTTTGGAGTATTGGGGGTCGCCATTGTGAATTTGCTTTAAACGTAATTTAATTTAATTCAGTCGGAATTTAATCGTAGTTTTAATCGAAATTCTCTCCTTCTACCTGAATAGTTAGCATATACTTCACCCGACGTTGATTAATACCCACGATGTATTCGAAGACACTATTGCTCGTACTCAGCCTTATCTCAGAGCTTCTACTACGTATATTCAGGTTGAGAAAAAAAAAAAGAAAAAAAAAAAAAACGCATGGGTTGGTATAGCATTTGTGGAGCGCACAACCAAGGGATCTATTCGACTATATAGTCTCAATATTCAAATATTATATTCAGATATTATTTCAAATATACATCAGTCATTTCGTTCCTGATTATACATTTAACACAAAAGTCATAGGTTCATATACTATAAAAGTTTGGGATTTATCCAATACCCCTTATTATAATTCTCTCTCTCCTCTATCTAACCACCAACAATCTTAATGGAAACAATTACAAGCACATTGCATTTTAACATAAACAGTTACAAATAGACAAAACAAGACAAAACAACACGTTATATCTCTGACCCCTGAAAGCCGATCCTTATCAGTGAACCTCTATCAGACTGGCCGTACCGGGTCACGGGTCCCAAAATTACAATTTGTCCCCTCGGCGCCAGATTTGATGAATAGTAATTAGCTATCCCCTACTGATCTCTATTCCTGATCCCTATCGAGCTGACCCCTATCAGAATTATCACACATGTCCGACCCCTATCGGAGAATCTCTATCAGACTGGCCGTAC
>NW_024606993.1:0-15125 GCF_018296145.1 Oncorhynchus tshawytscha | reverse complement strand
GCGGAAAATTTGCAGCCGAAGTCAGACGAGAGCGGAAACAATTTCATTGCTTAACTAATTATGACAAATGTTAAGAAAATGTTCAGCGATGGAATGAATTTTCAAATAAGTTACGTTACAATTCTTTAGCTACGCTATCCTTATGAACCGCATAGCATATCATTGCAGTAGTATGTACCGTTATGTTAGCTACCTAACATACATTGAGTTGGCTATTAAGACAATCAGGCTTAGCTAAGTGGTATAGTCATTGTGCGTTCTCAATGGACATTGTTAATTTACTCTGGCTATCTACTCCGATTGCAGCGCACTCTCATCTGAGAGTAATTCAATTAAAAGAGTAATTCAATTGTTTCCAGCACCACAGTTACAGTCACCAATGCTCTGGATAACATGAAAACAGCCTAACCAGCTCTGCTAGGGCGAGTAAAATGGTCAGAGTGAGGTGTTCTCTCATTTGTGTCTGGAAGTAGCTAGCAAGCTAGCCAAAGTTAACCAGTTAGCTTGGGTGCTTGACTACCGTTGTGTCAGAACGCTCGAGTCAACCCAACTCCTCGGCCAGAGAGCAAAACGCTTTAAATTTACGAACGGACAATCTGACAACGCTCTGAATTTAAGAAGGCCCAGAGCGTACTCTGGCACTCCAGATTAAATTTACAGACACATCCAAAATCGTATGATGTCTAGCTAGTAATTAGTTATGCTAACAAGCTAACAAGAGGTTGCATAGCAACGGCATCAGCTTCCGGTAGACAGGCGAAGCGCAAGTAAGCTCATCTAGAAGTTTACCGTTCTTTTACAGTATACTCAAATGTAACCTTTATTTAACTAGGAAAGTCAGTTAAGAACAAATTCGGCCTACTCCAGCTAAACCCGGATGACGCTGGGCCAATCACAGCCAGATGTGATACAGCCTGGATTCAAACCAGGTACTAAAGTGATGCCGCTTGCACTGGGATGCGGTACCTCAGACCGCTATACAGGACCATTCTGGAAGAAAACCTGATGGAGTCTGCAAAAGACCTGAGACTGGGACATAGATTTGTCTTCCAACAAGACAATGATCCAAAACATAAAGCAAAATCTACAATGGAATGGTTCAAAAATAAACATATCCAGGTGTTAGAATGGCCAAGTCAAAGTCCAGACCTGAATCCAATCGAGAATCTGTGGAAAGAACTGAAAACTGCTGTTCACAAATGCTCTCCATCCAACCTCACTGAGCTCGAGCTGTTTTGCAAGGAGGAATGGGAAAAAAATTCAGTCTCTCGATGTGCAAAACTGATAGAGACATACCCCAAGCGACTTACAGCTGTAATCGCAGCAAAAGGTGGCGCTACAAAGTATTAACTTAAGGGGGCTGAATAATTTTGCACGCCCAATTTTTCAGTTTTTGATTTGTTAAAAAGTTTGAAATATCCAATAAATGTCGTTCCACTTCATGATTGTGTCCCACTTGTTGTTGATTCTTCACAAAAAATACAGTTTTATATCTTTATGTTTGAAGCCTGAAATGTGGCAAAAGGTCGCAAAGTTCAAGGGGCCGAATACTTTCGCAAGGCACTGTATATATTAATATTTTGGATGGGTTGAATAAACACTGCAAACAGCCTTCCCGACGGCTCGGTGACATCCGCACGGTTCAAAAGCACACCGTTGCCTTGTTTTGTATCACATTCCAATGTTAAAACTGGGGAGGGGACAAATGCATGTCCCCCCTGTCCCCAGTGAAATTTGCACCACTTCTTATTCCTGTCATAACCTCCTGTTGGTTCTTCTACAATATGGACTGACTCAGGCTCTTGCCTGGCTGTATTTCTGCCTTGTCATTGTGACTCAGCATTCTGGAGTCTCAAGCAGAGATGGAAGAGGAAGCAAGACAGCCCACTCCTTCTTTTCCCCCAATGGAAGTCAGTTAACTAAGCAGACATCTATTGCATTGTTGTCTGCTTAAGGAGCCACCTCCTTAAGCAGACAGTGGTGTACGGCCTTTGTGAACTATCTTCATTTATCAACCATCTCGAGGTAGTTCTGTTCTGTTATCAGTGACAATGGAGGAGGGAGGCGCCACTTTGCGACTGCAGAAACAGACATGAGGGGTGATGAATGGGTGAAGACCGGTTGATACCAGATTTGAAGAAAAGGAAAAAGGGAAGAAGGAGAGAACAGCAGGAACATATACTATATGTACTATATACTATATGCACCTTACATGTACTGTGTAACTTACTAAGGCATTTTTAAACAAATAGCTGTGAATGGTTGTTTTTGGTGAATTGAAGGGAAAATACAACAACTTTCCTGAAAATGTTGTCAATTTAGTCAATCAGAACTCAAATACCAATATTTTTCTGTATTACTTTAAACTGTTTGTCTAACTATAACAGTTCAGAAAGTCACCACCAATGTCAAAACCCATTATTCTATTTATGTTCCCTTCATCATGTTTGGGTAGTACATGGTTTTGAAATGATATTTCTTTATTTTACTATTTTCTTTATTGAGATATCAAGTTATGAATGAGAGGGGTGTGACAGAAAGGTAGAGGAATACAGATATGAAAGTGTAGACAGGGTTTGAATCCATGCAGCAAAGGGACATGTGTGGTCCAGAGTCAGCAGCATTACCACTAGACCAGAATATGTCACAAAATTAATAATGTCTAATACTCAATTAACTGCTGACTTGATTACAAAATTTAATTGCAGTATCAATTAATTAAAAGTATACATGCATACACACACACACACACACACACACACACATTATATACATACATACATACATGGAAATCATGTCCAGTCGTAATAAGCTGAAGATTCTATAATGAATAAAATTAAACAAGTATTGTGTTAGTCTAGCTGAAAACAGAGGCTGATTACTTTGTTGTAGTGAAAGTGAACTGGGATAGAAATACATGATCAATCCAATTAAAGTGAGTGTCATGATGCCAACTTTGGACCAACTACATTAAGTGTAAAGGCTTGGATAGGCCTATGGCTCAGAATATGGAATAGAATGTGAATGGGGGGCTACTCTCAAGTATTAATTCAAATATGCAAATATGCAACTATAGGTTGTGGGTAGAAGCTGAAAAAATGATCGAGGGGGGAGCAGATTTTTTGGTATATGACTATAACTATTATAATAACTATAACATTTGTTGGCACCTTCAATTCTTGCACATTTTCTCATAAAAGTATAGTTTAACACTGCTTCTATCTAGGATGCAAACACAGCCTCAGGTGAGGTCTGAAAACTCAAACTGTTTGCTGTATGTGTTTGATGAACTCCCAAAGACTGAAATAAGATAAACATCTGTTTTTGAGTGCACTTGAAAAATGCAGCATGCAATACAAATTGTCCCATGGAGAGGTAACTCTGTTCACCATTTAGCCTTTTTTTTAAGCTAGCCAATGTTAGTTTGACTAGCCTAGCCTGCTACTGTAACTGTCAAATTGCCTGCTCATGAGGCTAGTGTTTCATTAGCTATCTGTCAGTAACATTTATTTTTATCATGTTTTAGCCTGATTATATGTCTCTTTTCAAGTAAGAAGCTGCAGGCTTAAAGAAACATTCAATCATATACTTTGATTAGAAAGCCAAATAAAAGCGTATAGAAAGATGTGTGTGTCATGTATGCTAGAATGGAGGTTTAAAAACTAGGCTGCATATGCAAATTAGCCAACACAGCATATCCTACACATATACTGTAGCATACCTTGCATTACAATGTCCTCTATAAAACAACTGGGGAAAATGTATACAATTTGGTCTGCAATAAGAGAACCAGAGTTTGATTTCTAAACCAGAGAAGAACAGTTCTATTCACTGCATGTTACAATAGTAAAACAATCTCTTTGTCACCTTCACACTGATTCTATATTGAATTTAGTCCTCTCTTCAACAGGCAAATGCACAAACACCAGAGAAAACTCAAAAAATTTTTTTATTTACTATCTATCTGCATTTTCTCTGGTATATCTAGAACCACTTGCAACTGGAAATATACATGTTTAGGATAACTGGTTTCCAGAATTGGGAACAAAAAGAGTACTGCCAATACCAGGTTAGTTGTAGAGTCTATTGCAGTGTTTTGATTAGGCTTACCTGTAATGTCCAGAAATGCTGGATAACAACAATCTTCTGTTATATCATATTTAGTGTAGCTACAAGCTATGGATTTTTTGCCATGGGGCAGAGAGAATTTTGCTGTTTTAAAGCTCAGGGATTCTTAAAAGATGGGACAATCAACTTTTTTCTACAAATATTTGTCTTAATTTTAACTAAATGTGAAGATTATATTTTGACACACCAAAGTATCAGCTATTAACACCATGTAAAGGAACAACCTCCTATTTTTTCATTAAATGCAACTAAGTGGATATGGTCAATTTCGTCAGACACCATAAAAGGCATTTCATTTGTACAATTATTGTCCAACAAGTGTTTAAAGTCCTTGATTTTTTTATGCTAACATTAGATTATTCATAAATGTGTAATACACATCTCCAAACATTTTTGTTTTGTTTTATTGCCATATTAAATGCTCCAGGGCTAATTTAGCTAGCAACCTGGCATGGTTTTCTAGATTTTGAACATGAAATAACAATTATAAAGCTAACATTATCCCTTAGGTCTAGCACAGCAAATACATTAATTGTTGAAGCATATGTTTCAGAACAGTGATTACAATATTTGTTCAGAATATTGACAACAACAAAACATTTTTTAAGGTGGTTAGTTCCTCTGTATAGATGGGAGAACCTTCCAGAAGGACAACCATCTCTGCAGCACTCCATCAATCAAGCCGTTATGGTAGAGTGGCCAGACAGAAGCAACTTCTCAGTAAAAGGCACTTGACAGCCTTTGAGTTTTAGTTTTAGTTTTAGCCTTGGAGTTTGCCAAAAGGCACCTCAAGGACTCTCAGTTTAAGGGCACAGGGCGAGACCTAGATGCAGACACGGGAGAAAGATTTTTCGAGTCTCTGATATTTATTAGTATCCAAGGGGCAGGCAAGATATTGGTCATGGACAGGCAAAAAGATCATAACAAGGTCAGAGTCCAGGAGGTACAGAGTGGCAGGCAGGCTCGAGGTCAGGGCAGGCAGTATGGTCAGGGCAGGTGGGTTCACAGTCAGGTTAGGCAAGGGTCAAAACCGGGAGGACAAGCAAAACAGAGCTAAGAAAAAGCAGGGACACGGGTTAATGATAAGGGAATTATATGCTTAAAGGTAATGATTAAAATATTCCACCCTGAAACCATATAATTGTATGAAATGTATTAGAATCATAAAACTATAATCTGATGATGGGTGTAATTTTAGTCCGAATTAGAACAAGGACCTTTTGCTCTTTTTTAGTATGTAAGCAGGGTGCAAGTGGGAATCAAATGATAAGAGAAGCTATCGACAGACAAGTTGTACTACTGTGTTCCTTACAGGACATTCTGTCTCAACCCGTGGAGGGGAGAAACTGTTAGGCTTGCAGAAAATTATGAAACATGTTGCAGATTAAAGAAACAATGTGTCTGTATAGTGGAAAAACACTGACTGTCTGAGCAAGGCGTAGTTTAAGATTTGAACTTGTTTGTGTGTGTGTTATAAAGACTGTGTTTGCATTTTGATTTCAGAACATTCTCTGGATAAACTGTACGGACCTTTTGCATTAGCTGAGTCTTTGCCTAATTATTATTAAACCCAGGGTCTTACAAATCTCGGGGATTGGGCAAAGCTTATTGATTGTTAGTTATTATCATTTGGGATTGAAAATTCTCCTGACAGTTAAACACACTGGTTGACTTGACAAGGCGAACTGACACAGAGAGACGGGAAACACAGGGATAAATACACCAGGGAAAATAATAGACACCGGGAGGGGGTGGAGAAAATCGCAAGGACAGGTGAAACACATCAGGGCGTGACACTTAGACCATGACAAATAAGATTCTCTGGTCTGATGAAACCAAGATTGAACTCTTTGGCCTGAATGCTAAGTGTCATGTCTGGAGGAAACCTGGCACAATCCCTACGGTGAATCATGATGATGGTGGCAACATTATGCTGTGAGGATGTTTTTCAGCGGCAGGGACTGGGACACTAGTCAGGATCGAGGGAAAGCTTAACGGAGCAAAGTACAGTCCTTCTTTGGGCGGCAGAATTGGCATCTCCTCCTCTTGCCTGGCCCAGCTGCAGCCTCAGGTGGATCAGTACAAGATTCAGCCCCCTGAACAGCTGTCACAAGCTCTGCAGAGGCTGCTGTGCAGAGGAGCCACTCCCTTCTTTGATTGTATGGGTTACAAGTGCCTTTCCCAGCTGCTCCAGGAACACCCTCCTCTTGTTCCGCTTATCAGGCATCCAGGTAGGGTTGATCTTGTTCCGTATTACGAAGGCAATGTATGAGGACACATCAATGATGTTATGGAAAATGACCAGGGGGCAGCAGGCAGTCATCCTCTTGCAGCTGTAAGTTCCAATCACCTTGTCCAGGTTGTCCATGCCTCCTTTGTTGTGATTGTAGTCCAGGATGATGGCTGGCTTCCTGTTCTCACGATCACTGATCTCAGCTGTTTTTTGCAGTGTGCTCAGGAGGACCACATTCTTAGAGTGGTAGTGGGGGTGAAGGCAACCTTTGATGAGAAGGCCTATCTCCCCCTTATTGCAAGGATAGCAGGTGGAGCTCAGGCTTGTTCTTTCTAATTGTGCCAACAACGGTGATCTTCCTCTTCATGAGCTGCTGCCTGAGTTCATAAGAGGTGAGGAAATTGTCACACGTGACATTGTGCCACATTAGTTCATCTGTCACATCAAGCACAACCCACATCCCCTGGTTCTTCTCTGGTCCCCCACCGGTCGGCTTCCCTGTGTAGACTTGCATCTTCCAAGCGTAGCTGGATTGTGCTTCACAGGCCACCCATATCTTGATTTCAACCTGAAGATCACTGACTTCATGATTCAACCTTGTTTTTGTAGATTTCTCAGTTGTGTTGAAAGCACCATCAATCCAGAGAATGCCAGAATTTGATGACAAAGTTTGATGACAAATTTTTCCCACGAAGGACCGCCGCTCCACCTTCCCGTTCATGTGAGCACATCACAAACAGGTGAGTCCAGAAAGGCATAAATGATGTATGTAATATGTCTGTAATATGTACTATGTAATATGACAGGAAGATATACATACTGTAGCTAAGAAGTTAATACCAAGTGTATGTTGTGTAGTAAGCTGTCAGTAGCCCATGTCCCTTCCGCTAATAATTGGGTCCTTTTCCCCCTCATAACTTAGCCTACTGTTCTGACTTGGTGGTGCACATGTAGCCTACAGCCTGTTTTAGAGACATGTCATCATCAAATATTGTCAGAGCTTTCATTGTCTGCTTATATGTCCCCTTTATTTATCCTATGGTTCTGACTTGGTGCACAGGGAGAATACTGTAAGAATGGCCCATGATCTGAATTCTGTCGCTGTACATTTCAAAAGTGCTGAACAAATAGTTATATTGACTACGTTCGTCATACCTCTCACATTAATGTCTTAATCGAAATTACGGATTGCCTCTTGTCTGCTCATCGTACCCTTATGCCATAATTTGTATTTTTCAATTGTCAGTAGAAACAACTGATATGGCAAATCAGCCATATCAAATATGTGTTTTTTTAAAGGCAGTAATTGAGGCTGAATGAACTGTATTGCTGCCAGGTGTAGCAGTAGTAAGGTGTTGGGACTGCCATTGGAACAGCTTTATGTAGGCCCTATCAGTTTGGGCACCGTTAAAGTGCAATACATGTATTGTTTAGTGTTGTGTTGTGTGGTGTGGTGTGGTGTAGTTGCTTTGCTGGCATGCATATACATTTTTTCCCCACCAAGATTTACATGCTGAAATCGCCACTGATCGTATCATATTTCTCCAATGCCAAATCAGTGTGTCTTGTTTGCAATGAAACTGTCCCTGTTAGGAATCTGAGCTTGGCACTTTCAAAAGTTAGGCCTACCTTTCCACCCCAGACAGTAGGTCTACCGACTCAGAAAAATGTAAGATTCAACAGATGGCTACTCTTCTTTAACAACAGAAGGTCACAATGGTTTCCCAAAAAGCGGTTTGGGTTTAAACATATTTTGTACAGAAAGTAAATAGCTTAATCAATCTAAAGGTACAGAATTAGATTCCTTCCCAAGCAAATGACATTTTTTGCCTTCTCCGCTATAGAAGATTGTAGCTCAGACTCTGAATGTCAAAGAAAATAAACGATGATATTCCCCTATGCAGTCATGTCTTTCCAGGGTATTTTCTGCTTGTTTTTAGCATAAATCATAACGGACCAAAGTGCTGTTATAGATCACTGTATGTAACTGGATCTGTTTTATTTTATTCTAAATCTTAAGATAACAATGGGTAGGCCTGTGCTTTTTGACATTTTCTTCAATAAAAGGTAGACCTATGGCATACCCTCTCATACCCCCTCAATTCCAGTACTGGTTTTAACTTAACAGCCCTTCACTGACATGGAGGGAGGATATTTAAAGAGTGCATGGTGGGTGGAGGAATGGAACGACAAATCTATGGATATAGCAGCCTATAGCCTAATTCTGTCTGTCAAACAGGTAGAGCTACCTCTTGTTTCTTAAATAGGAAGAAATAGGCTCCAACACAAAGCCCTCTTGTTGTTAGTAAAGTCTAATTAAATGAAGACGGTTTAAATGAATTATTCATATTCCAATTTGCCAATGTTCTGCACTATCAGCTGTCCATTTCCAATTGATTGTGCTGCGATTGCTGCTTCAAGTTTCAGCACCACAATGTAAGTAACTAAAATCTGGCTTATTGTGATGTCAATAACTTGAATAAATACATCATGGGCAAGAAACATATTGTTTTTCTTCAAATCAATTATAGTAGTAGCAAGCTATCATAGTTGACCTCCGGTCCTCAAATGCTCTCCTTCTCAAACTGAACAGAACATAGGCTATAGCCTAGTCTACGCGCAAGATGTTGCATTTTTTGGACAAGGCCTTAATCAAAAATTATTTTCTGAGGAATTCTTTGACTCTCCTCCTGAACTGCCACTGTAGGCCTACACAGCACAGCATTGGTTAGGCAGCAAAAAACTGTTTTGATCAGCAAGGGCAGAGCAGGCCTCAGGGTTGAAATATCCGTTGCAGTGTGTAATGCAGTCTAGTTTTATTTACGCTATCCCAGCAGCTATCTTAGAAATATAACTTTTCTCTGTGCTTCTCTGAGGATGCACTTTGTAGCCTATAGCCTATAGGCTATGACTCATTTGATTGAGACCACGCTAAATAACCTTTAGGCACACGTCATATTTCACGCCCAGCAGAGAATCAGGTGGAATCGGGCATCGATATATAGCCTAATAAGCAACTGATTCTAAAACACTGAGAAATATTCAAATTTCATCATTTCATCATTACAAATTACATGACCCTCGCCTATTTTCGTTCAGGTACCCACCCTGTACATTTTTGTCCATCTCTTAGCATTACAATTTTATCGTGCAAACTAAGAATGTTCTTAAGTAAGTTATAAACAAAAGTGATAGTAATACTATAAATGATTAACCGTTACAGAATTCTTCTGAAGGGTGACACAGCGTTTTAGTCTGTACTCATTCCCCCCCCTATTCCTATTTCTCTCCCTCCTTCCCACTCTTTCTCCTGTCATAACCTCCCTTTGGTTGTACTACAGTATGGACTGACTCAGGCTCTGCCCTGGCTGTATTTCTGCCTTGTCATTGTGACTCAGCATTCTGGAGTCTCAAGCAGAGACAGAAGAGGAAGCAAGATGTTCCACTCCCTCAATGGTTCTGTTTAAATGGAAGCAGACCGCTATCACATTGGTGTCTATGGAGTAACCCCCCCTTAAGCAGAAAGTGGTAAATGGCCTGAGTGAACTTCCTTCATTTATCCACCATCTTTAGCCTGAAAGCCATTCTTTTCCGCTATCACCGTGACAATGGTGGAAGGAGACTAGGTCTCATGACTATTGAAACAGACTTGAGCGGTGATGAGGGCGAAAACGTGTTGAGACCAGGAAAAAAGGGAAGAAGGAGAGAACAGCAGTAACATACTATGTAACTTACTAAGGCATTTTAAACAAATAGCTGTAATATGGTTGTTTCTGATGAATGTTGGAGGGGAAATACACCAACTTTCCTGATCATTTGGCCAATATACCCCAATCACAACTCAAGTAACAATATTTTTCAATATTACTTTAAACTGTTGGTTTAACTAACAGTTTAGAAAATCACCACCAAACCCCTTAGTTTTTCACACTCAATAGTTTCCCGTGTGTATCAAGAATGATCCACCTCAGATAGGGACATCCAGCCAAATGAACACAACTGCGGGAAGCATTGGATTCAACATGGGCCAGCATCCCTGTAGAATGTTTCGACACCTTGTAGAGTCCTTGTCCCAATGAATTGAGGATGTTCTGAGGGAAAAAGGGGCGTTTTCAACTCAATATCAGGAAGTTGTTCTAAATGTTTTATACCCTCAGTGTACATATACAGTGCCTTACAACAGTATTTTCCACCATTCTGATTTTCCCTATTTTTTGCATTTCCAGGTCCTGAGGCATCAAAGCATCCCCAATCCATCACACTACCACCACCATGCTTGACCGTTGGTATGATGTTCTTACTGTGGAATGCAGTGTTTGGTTTTCGCCAGACATAATGGGACCCATCCGTTGTATAGGAAATCATGTCCAGTCCTAATAGGCTGAAGATTCTGTTATGAATAAAAGCATTGTGTTGGTCTACCTGGAAACAGAGAGGCTAATTACTTTGGACTTTTCAGACTAATTTTATTACTCCAAAATGAATGAAAATAAAAGTATCCTGACACCATCTAAAATATAATTTTCCCTTCTAGAAATGAGCCCAATACCATATCAGTCCATATTATCAGGCAGGTGTGTTATTTAGCAATAAGCATGATAACCTGTTGCATGGGGTTGCCCATCTACATTTACCCCAGTGTGCTAATCATTAGCTAGATCATGAACTCAAAACATTATCTTGTTGCTAGCACACGGGCTATTGCTGACTTGACTGTCCCTAACTTTCCTCTGGTACTCAGCCAAGGATGTATACTGGTGCTGAGTGAAGCCTGTGTGTCTGTGACTCAACACTACACACATCAGCTACCAGAGCAGGTGAAATCACTGCAACACCTAAGAGCTGCAGTCATTTTCAGAATGGGTGGCAAGAAATAAGTTTGAGAATAAGTCCTAAATACATGAATTTCAAAAACTAAAGGCATTGTATTTGGGACATAAAATAAAAACACTAAACCATGAACCTCAACTAAATCTTGTAATGGATAATGTGGAAATGTAACAAGTTGAGAATAAACTTCTGAAATGGTAAAAACATATTGATACAACACTAGCTAAGATGGGGATAGATCTGTCAATAATAAAGCACTGCTCTGCCTTCTTAACAATGCTATCAACAAGGTAGGTTCTACAGAACCTTGTTTTGTCGCACCTGGACTACTGTCCAGTCGTGTGGTCAGGTGCCACAAAAAAGGACTTTGCCCAGAAATGGGCAGCACGGTTCACCCTTAAATGTACACAGAGAGCTAACAATATTATGCATGTCAATCTCCCATGGCTCAAAGTAGAGGAGAGATTTACTTCATCACTACTTGTATTTGTGAGAAGTATTGACATGTTGAATGCACTGAGCTGTCAGTTTAAACTACTAGCACACAACTCAGACACCAATGCATACCCCACAAGACATGCCACCAGGTCTCTTCACAGTCCCCACATCCAGAACAGACTATGGGAGGTGCACAGTACCACATAGAGCCATGACATGTCTACTATTCCACATCAAGTAGCTCATGCAAGCAGTAAAATAAGACTTTAAAAATAGATAAAAATACAACTTATGGGACAGCAGGGACTGAGAAGAGGCACATCGGCACAGACACGATAACATATGCAATATAGACACACACACATGGATTTTGTGTGGTAGTGGCCTGAGGGTAAACCCTTAATGTGGTGTGAAATCTGTTTTGTAATGTATAGAACTGCCTTTATTTTGCTGGACCCCATTTAGAGGAAATGCTGCCTTGACAACAGCTAAATGGGATCCATAACTAATACCAATGTTGGTCAATTAAGGAATATGCTATTTAATCAGATGCCATCTAGTGTTTTTTTTGGGAGTGTCAGGTTATCACAAATCTCTGGCCCTCTGTGTGGCCTTAGCACAGGTAAAATAGATTTTGAAATAGAATGACTTAGCTGCAAAACATTACCCTAAATATAAACCAACTCAGTGAACACCATATTTTATTTCAATGTACTCAATTTTACCATGTCAATACTTCTTGGTTGTAAAAGTTGTGGCAGTTGTGAAAAGAAAATAGTTGCAGTTATAAAAAAATGCCATTGTTGATTTGACACCATTCTCATCAGGTCATTTTCCCCTTTAACCAAATGGTCTACACACTAGAACTCAGTTTAAAGTATTAAAGTTAAGCTTGCCTGTTAATTACCAAAATGGTAGACTTCAGTAATTTTGGTAAATTATCAGTATCTTTGCAACCATGTGACAGCTCCAACAAGCCCCGTATGATGAACGAGAGGCTTGTAGATTTACTATTGAGTATTCAGTTCAGAGTTTGCTGTAGGGGAACTAGTGTGCATTACCAATTGAAATTAACAAAATGAGTGAGGATTGAGTGTGGCAGTAAGAGCCAAATGTTATTAGAGAAATACACCATAACAGCTGGCTAACGGATTTACCCAGCAGGACACAAGGGTTTGATTGACTTGTTGGCCATTTTATAAACTTGGGATACGCAGAGTGAAGGTCTACAGCAACTGTAGTTACCCATTTCACACCTATGGCCCTAGAGTTGACAGTTGGGTCCTTCATTGACATGGCACTATTACAAGATGCGGTAAAGGACACCCTCTGGTCAGACGTAACATCCTTTATTAAACTTCTCCTATTGTTATGACCCTCAGCCACTAGTAGGTCTACAATTGTCAGTATTTATCACTGGTATGAAGATGCTCAGTAAGACAGAGCAAAGAACCTGAATAGACTGAATCATTACTACAGGTCAACACTTAGAAAGCAACAAAAACATCTTTTTAATTGTTTTACAAGATGCCTTGCCTCCAAAATACAATAGTGTTGTCAACAGAAACACCAATGTTACAGCTGTGTTGCACTGCACCAGTTTAACACTCTCCCCTCCCTATAAATGTAAAGCCAGTAGGATCTATCAGAGAAGCCAGGAGTCCTGGTCTGAGGCTGGAGGCCATAGCCTGGGGATGGAAGTGGTTTAGCTCTGGCCTCCCAGGGTGTGCTTGTCAAACAGGTACTCTGCCATCTTGTTTTTGACAGCATCCATCTTGGTGAGGTTGGTGATGTGGTCTCCCAGCTTCTTAATGGCTTCCACCTGCTCATTCAGGTAATGGGTCTCCAGGAAGTCACACAGCTAAAGAGGGAAAACACAGGTCAGACAAGAGAATGACTACAGATCATTGTAGATACAGTAACACACAAGAGCCTGGTGGTAATGGCATAAGTGCAGATATAACTAGGCAAGTCAGTTAAAAACAAATTTACAAGAAAATCCTAACGTGGAACAGTGGGTTAACTAACTTGTTCAGGGGTAGAACAGATTTTTAGCTCGTCAGCTAGAGGATTCGAGCCAGCAACCTTCTGGTTACTGGACCAACGCTCTAACCGCTAGGCAACCTGCCACCCCTTATGCTTTAGCTGCATTGTGTGCATAGTATGCATCTGGACTATCGTGTACTTGCAAAGCAGCAGGTCACACAATCCTGTGTCATTAGTTATCATCTCCTGGGACAGTACCTGTATTCTATGTGATTTCACCATAACTTACATGGGGGTCAACCTTGTCAGAGGCAATCTTGTGCAGGTCCAGCAGGGCCTGGTTCACATTCTTCTCCAGCTGCAGAGCACACTGCATGGCCTCCAGCCCATTGCCCCACTCATCACGTTCTGGCTTCTACACAGGACAGAGTGAACACAGGAGGGTTAGGGACTACTAGCAGACATTAAGGTCAGGATAAAGTGAACAGTGTTACTTCTCACACTCAGTTCAGTGGTTAGAGGCAGTATGTTCAGGACTACAGGTTCTCTAGATCAACTTAACGCTGGAGACACTTTCCTCCATGGAGTAAAAACATTTTCTATCAGTCTACAATCTCAAATGTGTTTCCTATGCTCAAGGGCTCACCTTGATGTCCTGGAGTAAAATGCGTCCACCTCTCTTGTTCTGGAAGGAGAGTTGCTTCTCCGCGTGCTCCCGCTCCTCGTCGCTGTTCTCCTTGAAGAAATGCGCGAAGCCAGGCAGAGCCACATCGTCACGGGAGAAATAGAAAGCCTGGGTGGATAAACATAAAACATTGTAGTTAGAAGAAAAAAAATGCCAAACATGACTCGGCATTCTGTTCATGTTGTGGCAACTAAGCTTGATGATATAGGCATGAATAAATCTAGTCTGTAATCTACTTGGTAACCTGAGAATTAACCTGTCAAGGAGTTGTTACGCGCTCTGTCCAAGGTAGGATAGATTCCCGGCTTCATTTGGATGTTAGACCTACCTGGAGGCAATTAATAGCCAAGCCAAGTATAACTCAAATGTGTACTTAACGGAGTTGAGGTTATTGGCTACAGAAAAGTCAGGTGAAAAGTGGAGTTTAGGCGCAGGCATAATAATAAACAGGTAGATCAACAAAACGGTCATCTTGGTAGACTCCTTACCATTGAAGTGTAGGTGTAGGAGGCAAACATCTCCAAATTGATCATCCGGTTGATGGCAGCTTCGCAATCGTGGTGATAGTTCTGGCGGATCTGAGACTCCATTTTGGCAGATTATTTTATATCTAAATGAACGGTACAAAAAAAAGGGTTTATTCGACTATCTTGCTATTATAGTTCAAGTAAGTGTTATGTTATCAATCCGGAATCTTCTTTAATGCGGGACGAAGGCAGAGGAGTTCCGTTCAATCACTGTTGAAGCAAGAACTTCTTCATGCGTCTTCTCAGACTTTTGAACTGGAACGAGTCTTGTTCGCTCTATTTATTGTTCCAAACCGAA
>NW_024606992.1:0-15102 GCF_018296145.1 Oncorhynchus tshawytscha | reverse complement strand
ACACTCTGTCCGTTTATAAGAATTTGTCAGTCATCAACATTAACCAATAGCGTTTATTCTCGAGAACTCTGCCTATAATACCATGTACATTGGTTTATCTACCTCACATTTCATCATAAATGTCCCTCCTCTTCTCAGATACAATGGCAATATAGTTCACAAGCCTTCTTCACATTGTCTACCACCTGTTAAACAATCTACTACAAGCCCAAGGTCTCTCCCCGCCCTGGGTGGGGACAGAATGTCCTGTACGGAACACAGTATTCCAGCCGGTCTGACGATAGCTCCATTCGTTTCTAACAAGGAACAGAAATTCCTCTTTCTAATTCTTGACTAAAACTACACACATTATATTCAGTGTTTTGATTATAATAAGATTCACAGTGACAGGGTAGTATTCTGTTTAGTTATAGTTCTACGTTAAATGTATTACATAATTTAATCATTATTCATATAAATCCCATAACAAAATCCAATCACAAAAATCTATATTTTTGCTATGTCTGAGCTGTATTTGAAAATCCAAACACTCCGTTTTGCTTTGCCTACTCATTTTAATACGTCCAATGATATGCTTTGTATATACTTAATTCCTGCTCTAATTTGAATGTGTACAGCGCATAACCTGTTACTCCCTGCCATATCTTTGGATTCAGCAAGCAACCGGTCAGATAGCTCGCTAGTTACCCTTAAGCAAGAATGGCTCGTAACTGTATCTTTAGCTGTAAAAGCAATTTACAGTTCTTTAACTTCCCCAAAAAGGAAGATGGGTTACATGAATTGCCCATGCTCAGGATGCATCCAAAGTTGATTACAGATTACAGCCTTTTGCAGAGCACATTTTGCAGATGAGTGATTCGAAAACCTTCTGCGAAAAAAGGGGTATGCCAAGTTTCTTATACTGAAGCCCAATGAGGTTCCAATACTTGAGGTGCCACTGATAGTCCCAGCAGCAAGCATGGATCACCATTTACTTGTAAGTAACTAGCTAACATAGAATAGTAGAGATTATTTAGCTAGCTAGCTAACATTAGTTAAATTATTTGTCAATGTTGAGCCTCCATTAGCTCTGACATGAACCTCTATATCCTTGCGTTCACTG
Organism: Oncorhynchus tshawytscha; assembly: GCF_018296145.1. Classification (NCBI taxonomy): domain Eukaryota; kingdom Metazoa; phylum Chordata; class Actinopteri; order Salmoniformes; family Salmonidae; genus Oncorhynchus; species Oncorhynchus tshawytscha. The sequence goes on along the minus strand of NW_024606992.1, from coordinate 14,000 downwards.
AACTAACATTGGCTGGCTAACTTAGCGAGATAGCTGTTAGCCAAATAACCAAACATATATTTTAAAAATCTGTTTTGGTGCATAACTCAACAATGGAGCTCCCTAGGTGCTGCATGCTCAGTCCCCTCCTGTACCCCCTGTTCACCCACGACTGCATGGCCAGGCATGACTCCAACACCATCATTAAGTTTGCTGACGACACAACAGTGGTAGGCCTGATCACCGACAATGACGAGACAGCCTATAGGGAGGAGGTCAGAGACCTGGCCGAGTGGTGCCAGAATAACAACCTATCCCTCAACGTAAACAAGACTAAGGAGATGATTGTGGACTACAGGAAAGGGAGCACCAAGCACGTCCCCATTCTCATCGACTGGGCTGTACTGGAGCAGGTTGAGAGCTTCAAATTCCTTCAAATTCCTTGGTGTCCACATCAACAACAAACTAGATTGGTCCAAACACACCAAGACAGTCGTGAAGAGGGCACGACAAAGCCTATTCCCCCTCAGGAAACTAAAAAGATTTGGCATGGGTCCTGAGATCCTCAAAAGGTTCTACAGCTGCAACATCGAGAGCATCCTGACCGGTTGCATCACTGCCTGGTTCGGCAATTGCTCGGCCTCCGACCGCAAGGCACTTCAGAGGGTAGTGCGTACGGCCAAGTACATCACTGGGGCAAAGCTGCCTGCCATTCAGGACCTCTACACCAGGCGGTTTCAGAGGAAGGCCCTAAAAATTGTCAAAGACCCCAGCCACCCCAGTCATAGACTGTTCTCTCTACTACCGCATGGCACCGAAGTGCCAAGTCTAGGACAAAAAGGCTTCCCAACAGTTTCTACCCCCAAGCCATAAGACTCCTGAACAGGTAACCAAATGGTTACCTGGACTATTTGCATTGTGTGCCACCCCCAAACCCCCTTTTTTTACGCTTCTGCTACTCTCTGTTCATCATATACAGTGGGGAGAACAAGTATTTGATACAGTGCCGATTTTGCAAATTAATTACTTAAAAATCATACAATGTGATTTTCTGGATTTTTGTTTTAGATTCCGTCTCTCACAGTTGAAGTGTACCTATGATAAAAATGACAGACCTCTACATGCTTTGTAAGTAGGAAAACCTGCAAAATCGGCAGTGTATCAAATACTTGTTCTCCCCACTGTATGCATAGTCACTTTAACGATACCTACATGTACATACTACCTCAATAAGCCTGACTAACAGGTGTCTGTATATAGCCTTGCTACTCTTTTTTTCAAATGTCTTTTTACTGTTGTTTTATTTCTTTACTTACCTACACACACACACACACACACATACCCCGCACCATTGGTTAGAGCATGTAAGTAAGCATTTCACTGTAAGGTCTACACCTGTTGTATTCGACGCATGTGACAAATAAACTTTGATTTGATTTGAACTGATCGAAATCTGATTGCAACGCATCTTCTCTTTTGAATCATAGGGCTAGCTAACGCCATTAGCTGTATGATGATAGATATGTGGGATTTTTATCATTTGGAATGGAAATCATGTGTAAATATCAGGCTATATGTATGGTGGATGCTGCATGATGTAGCTAATTGTTAATGTTATAGTTTATAGTGGTTTATTTGGTAAGAGATGAGAGTCATGGATAAGATTATAGCTAGCCAAATAGATTACAATTACATTTTGGAAGGAAACACGTTGGAGGGAAATGGGTAACGTCCAGTGTCACCTCTCTCCTGACATGAACTGAAGCCAATACCCATCTGCCATCATCCACTGCAGCTTTGAATCTTTCCTCTCCAAGCATTGTTTGTAGCTCTGTGACTTTTCTTTGTAGCTCTGTGACCTTTTGCCACATTTCAGGCTTCAAACATAAAGATATAAAACTATTTTTTTGTGAAGAATCAACAACAAGTTGGACACAATCATGAAGTGGAACGACATTTATTGGATATTTCAAACTTTTTTAACAAATCAAAAACTGAAAAATTGGGCGTGCAAAATTATTCAGCCCCTTTACTTTCAGTGTAGCAAACTCTCTCCAGAAGTTCAGTGAGGATCTCTGAATGATCCAATGTTGACCTAAATGACTAATGATAAATACAATCCACCTGTGTGTAATCAAGTCTCTGTATAAATGCACCTGCACTGTGATAGTCTCAGAGGTCCGTTAAAAGCGCAGAGAGCATCATGAAGAACAAGGAACACACCAGGCAGGTCCGAGATACTGTTGTGAAGAAGTTTAAAGCCGGATTTGGATACAAAAAGATTTCCCAAGCTTTAAACATCCCAAGGAGCACTGTGCAAGCGATAATATTGAAATGGAAGGAGTATCAGACCACTGCAAATCTACCAAGACCTGGCCGTCCCTCTAAACTTTCAGCTCATACAAGGAGAAGACTGATCAGAGATGCAGCCAAGAGGCCCATGATCACTCTGGATGAACTGCAGAGATCTACAGCTGAGGTGGGAGACTCTGTCCATAGGACAACAATCAGTCGTATATTGCACAAATCTGGCCTTTATGGAAGAGTGGCAAGAAGAAAGCCATTTCTTAAAGATATCCATAAAAAGTGTTGTTTAAAGTTTGCCACAAGCCACCTGGGAGACACACCAAACATGTGGAAGAAGGTGCTCTGGTCAGATGAAACCAAAATTGAACTTTTTGGCAACAATGCAAAACGTTATGTTTGGCGTAAAAAAGCAACACAGCGCATCACCCTGAACACACCATCCCCACTGTCAAACATGGTGGTGGCAGCATCATGGTTTGGGCCTTCTTTTCTTCAGCAGGGACAGGGAAGATGGTTAAAATTGATGGGAAGATGGATGGAGCCAAATACAGGACCATTCTGGAAGAAAACCTGATGGAGTCTGCAAAAGACCTGAGACTGGGACGGAGATTTGTCTTCCAACAAGACAATGATTCAAAACATAAAGCAAAATCTACAATGGAATGGTTCAAAAATAAACATATCCAGGTGTTAGAATGGCCAAGTCAAAGTCCAGACCTGAATCCAATAGAGAATCTGTGGAAAGAACTGAAAACTGCTGTTCACAAATGCTCTCCATCCAACCTCACTGAGCTCGAGCTGTTTTGCAAGGAGGAATGGGAAAAAATTTCAGTCTCTCGATGTGCAAAACTGATAGAGACATACCCCAAGCGACTTACAGCTGTAATCGCAGCAAAAGGTGGCGCTACAAAGTATTAACTTAAGGGGGCTGAATAATTTTGCACGCCCAATTTTTCAGTTTTTGATTTGTTAAAAAAGTTTGAAATATCCAATAAATGTCGTTCCACTTCATGATTGTGTCCCACTTGTTGTTGATTCTTCACAAAAAAATACAGTTTTATATCTTTATGTTTGAAGCCTGAAATGTGGCAAAAGGTCGCAAAGTTCAAGGGGGCCGAATACTTTCGCAAGGCACTGTACATTTACACATCAATGAGATGTTGCTCCTTGCTTGGACTGTCATTCTTTCATAGCTCTTATTTCTGTGTATTGTACTGTTTTGTCTGTGCATAGTACTGTGTTTTGTCTGTGTATTGTACTGTGATTTGTCTGTGTATTGTAGCTTCCCTATCAAATCTCAAAATCTCAAACAGAAAACTGAAGAAAATGAACAATAATGAGGGAGGTTGGTTTGATGAAGAATTCAAAAATCTAGTAAAGAATTTGAGAAAACAGTCCAACCAAATACATAGCGACCCAGAAAACCTGAGTCTACGCCTTCACTATCGTGAATCACTAAAACAATACAGAATTACACTACGGAAAAAGAATGAACAGCACATCAGAAATCAACTCAATGTAATTGAAGAATCCATAGACTAACCACTTCTGGGAAAATTGGAAAACACTAAACAAACAACAACATGAAGAATTATCTATCCAAAATGGAGATGTATGGGTAAACCACTTCTCCAATCTTTTTGGTTCTATAACAAAGAACACACAGCAAAAACATACATATACATGATCAAATTCAAATCTTAGAATCAGCTATTAAAGACTATCAGAACCCACTGGATTCTCCAATTACCTTGAATGAACTACAGGGCAGAATAAAAACCCTCCAACCCAAAAAGGCCTGTGGTGTTGATGGCATCCTCAATGAAATTATCAAATATACAGACAACAAATTCCAATTGGCTATACTAAAACTCTTTAACATCATCCTTATCTCTGGCATCTACCCCAATATTTGGAACCAAGAACTGATCACCCCAATACACAAAAGTGGAGACAAATTACACCCCAACAACTACCGTGGGATGTGCGTTAACAGCAACCTTGGGAAAATCCTCTGCATTATCATTAACAGCAGACTCATACATTTCCTCATTGAAAACAACGTACTGAGTAAATGTCAAATTAGATTTTTACCAAATTATCGTACGACAGACCACGTATTCACCTTGCACACCCTACTTGACAAATAAACAAACCAAAACAAAGGCAAAGTCTTCTCATGCTTTGTTGATTTCAAAAAAGCCTTTGACTCAATTTGGCACTATACAAATTGATGGAAAGTGGTGTTGGGGGAAAAACATACGACATTATAAAATACATGTACACAAACAACAAGTGTGTGGTTAAAATAGGCAAAAAACACATTTTTTCCCACAGGGCTGTGGGGTGAGACAGGGATGCAGCTTAAGCCCCACCCTCTTCAACATATATATCAATGAATTGGCGAGGGCACTAGAAAAGTCTGCAGCACCCGGCCTCACCTTACTAGAATCTGAAGTCAAATGCCTACTGTTTGCTGATGATCTGGTGCTTCTGTCCCCAACCAAGGAGGGCCTACAGCAGCACCTAGATCTTCTGCACAGATTCTGCCAGACCTGTGCCCAGACAGTAAATCTCAGTAAGACCAAATTAATGGCTAAAAATACTTGATTCAGTTATAGAACCCATTGCCTTTTATGGTTGTGGGGTCTGGGGTCTGCTCACCAACCAATAATTCACAAAATGGGGCAAACACCAAATTGAGACTCTGCATGCAGAATTCTGCAAAAACGTCCTCAGTGTACAACGTAGAACACCAAATAATGCATGCAGAGCAGAATTAGGCCGATACCCGCTAATGATCAAAATCCAGAAAAGAGACATTAAATTAAACAACCACCTCTTGCCTCTACCTGGGACGCAGACGTCCCATTTATGCGTCTGGAAATGCAAATGCGCTACGCCAAATGCTAATAGCACTCGTTAAAACTCAAACGTTCATCAAAACACACATGCAGGGCATTGAATTAAAGCTACACTCGTTGTGAATCTAGCCAACAAGTCAGATTATTAAAATGCTTTTCGGCGAAAGCATGAGAAGCATGAGAAGCTATTATCTGATAGCATGCAACACCACGAAATACCTGAAGGCGACGTAAACAAAAGAATTAGCGTAGCCGGCGCTACACAAATAGCAGAAATAAAATATAAAACTTTCATTACCTTTGACGAGCTTCTTTGTTGGCACTCCTATATGTCCCATAAACATCACTATTGGGTATTTTTTTAGATTAAATCGGTCCATATATACCCAAAATATCCATCTATGGAAACTGTGTGATTCAGAAAAAAACACCGTTTCGAAGCGCTACGTCATTTTTTAAAATTAAAAAAGTCGACGATAAACTTTCACAAAACACTTCGAAATACTTTTGTAATCCAACTTTAGGTATTAGTAAACGTTAATAATCTATCAAATTGATCACGAGGCGATGTGTATTCAATAGCTCCACTCTTTCAAATCATCTTCCGAAAACTCACTTCCATAACGTCCTGTCGGAGACCGGATGGAAAGTGGTCTCTCTAACTCGTTTGCCCAAGGAACAACTCCCAGGCAATTGACAAGAGTGGTGACATCGTGTGGAAGCTGTAGGACTTGCAATCTCCGCCCCATTTAATTTCGTGCCCCTTGAACAATACATGCAAGTGGCGCATGGATATTTTTTTCAGTTTTCAGTGATCAGTTTTTCTTGCTCTTTTCGATGAAACAGACGCTCTGTTATAGTCACAGCGGTGATTTAACCAGTTTTAGAAACGTGCAAGTGTTTTCTATACACACATACTAATCATGTGCATATACTATATTCCTGGCATGAGTAGCAGGACGCCGAAATGTTGCGCGATTTTTAACAGAATGTTCGAAAAAGTAGGGGGTAGGATCAACAGGTTCAAAGCCATCACCTACAGAGAGATGAGCCTGGAGAAGAGTCCCCTAAGCAAGCTGGTCCTGGGGCTCTGTTCACAAACACACCCCACAGAGCCCCAGGACAGCAACACAATTTGACCCAGCCAAATCATGAGAAAATAAAAAATAATTACTTGACACATTGGAAAGAATTCATTTTATTACTTATATTACTATTTGGCCATAAACAGATAGTACACAGGTGGGAACTGAGCTGCACTTCCTAACTTCCTGCCCAATTTATGACCATATTAGAGACACATATTTCCCTCAGATTACACCGATCCCCACAAAGAATTCGAAAACAAACCTGATTTTGATAAACTCCCATATCTACTGGGTGAAATACCACAGTGTGCCATCACAGCAGCAAGATTTGTGACCTGTTGCCACAGGAAAAGGTCAACCAGTGATGAACAAACACGATTGTCAATACAACCCGTATTTATGCTTGTTTATTTTCCTTCATGTACTTTAACCATTTGTACATCGTTACAATACTGTATATATACATAATATGACTTTTGTAATGTCTTTATTCTTTTGAAACTTCTGTGAGTGTAATGTTTACTATTCATTTTGGTTTATTTCACTTTTGTATATTATCTACTTCACTTCCTTTGGCAATGTTAGCATATGTTTCCCATGCCAATAAAGCCCCTTGAATTGAATTGTACAGTTTTTTTGTGGTTCCCAGTCAAATCCTGTCCTGTCCTCAGCGGAAGAGTTGAGGACATCTCCACACCCTCCATCCATGATGAGTCTGTCATGTCCTGAAGTCAAGCCCCTGAAGACATCAACCCCTGTCCTGTCGTGTCCTGAAGTCAAGCCCCTGAAGTCATCAACCACTGTCCTGTCGTGTCCTGAAGTCAAGCCCCTGAAGTCATCAACCCCTGTCGTGTCCTGAAGTCAAGGCCCTGAAGTCATCAACCCCTGTCCTGTCGTGTCCTGAAGTCAAGCCCCTGAAGTCATCAACCACTGTCCTGTCGTGTCCTGAAGTCAAGCCCCTGAAGTCATCAACCCCTGTCCTGTCATGTCCTGAAGTCAGGCCTCTGAACACATAGTCTTGCCTCATACCCTTATTCAATCACTGCTCTGAACCTTTTCCAACACTGTGTGTGAGTAACCCTCTCATGTTTGGATAAATACCATGTTTAACCAGAAACTTAACTAATATTTAATATTAATCTATTTCACAACCTGCTTTGACTAAGTCAGACAAAATAGCTATTTTTTATTTAACTGTTGTGTAATACTTTGTGTCCAGTCAAATCCTGTCCTGCCCTCAGCGGAGGAGTTGAGCTCTTCTGCATCACCCTCAATCTATGATGAACGTGTCTTGCTTTGCTACTTCCTAGACTACCTTATCCCATCTCCCTTTTTGACCTCTGGTGTGATCCCTCTCAACACTACTAGATTCCACTGAAACTTTTTTTCTCTTCATCATCATGGAGTGTCAATTTGAATTTGTCTTTATCTCTACATGATTGAGTGCCTGTCTCTTTCCCAGCACCTAGACTGGTGAGACACCAAAGGACATCCTGTACCCCGCAGCAGATTCCATGGTCAACTTGGACAGCCTGATTCCCCCAACATCTGTCCATAGTGTACCACCTGCTAACTTGTGAAAAATATACTCATTGTACCTTTTGTTCTGTATTTCTATAAACATGATAAACTCATTATTCAAAGAACCTGTTCATTACTGTTTGGATACATGAGGATGCAACAAACAAACAAAAAATGACTACTTTTACCATAACATCAATCTTTTATTCCATTCAATACATGCATTATACTTACTTAGTCCGTTTTCTCAGACGCAGTTCTCCATAATCTGCCTTATCATGCAAAATTGCCTTCGGAAAGTATTCAGACCCCTTGACTTTTTCCATATTTTCTTACGTTACAGCCTTATTCTAAAATGGATTACATTTTTATTTTCCCTCGTCAATCTACACACAATAACCCATAATGACAAAAAAACAGCTTTTTAGAAAATGTTGCACATTTATAAAATAAGTTACTGAAATATGACATTTGCATAAGTATTCAGACCCTTTAATCAGCAATTACAGCCTTGAGTCTGGGGTATGATGCTGCAAGCTTGGCACACCTGTATTTGGCGAGTTTTTCTCGTTTGTCTCTGCAGATCCTCTCAAGCGATGTTAGGTTGGATGGGGAGCACTGCTGCACAGCTATTTTCAGGTCTCTCCAGAGATGTTAGATCGGGTTCAAGTCCGGGCTCTGGCTGGGTCACTCAAGGACATTCAGAGACTTGTCCCGAAGCCACTCCTGCTTTGTCTTGGCTGTGTGCTTAGGGTCGTTGTCCTGTTGGAAGGTGAACCTTCGTCCCAGTCTGAGGTAGGGATGCATAATATATCGGTGAACATATCGGAAACGGTATTAGCCGATTCCGATATTAGCTAAAAATACCAACATCAACATCGGCCAATGTCCAGTTTAACGCCAATGTGCAAAACTGACGTCAAAGCTGACATGCATACCTATATAACGTAGGTACATGATGTAATAATGCCATGTAAAATGTTGTGCAACACAGCATTCCTAACCTAGCCCACAATGTCTGCTGTGTGTAACGAGCAGTCAAGTCGAGCCGGCATTTGAAAGAGTAATAAAAGTGTCACCGCTATTAGCTTCACGACTGACATTTGGACCAGCGATATCTGCCCCATGAGCATGCTGAGTCTGACAGCACAGTAGGTCGTCGAGGATTGCATGCTCATGAATGTGCTGGTTGTCATACCGCTGCTGCCATTTCAATGGCATTTGAGAACATGTTTGAAGCTGGAAACATGAACACACTAGCTAGCTCCATTAGAACAACTGACTCGAGAAATAAGCTCATCAACTGTGCCTGCAGAAGACGTGATACCTTCTGTCATGGCATTGAAACGCCTGCTCAACAAAACTGCCGACAGGCTGTGAACAAGCGATTCGGTGGCATTCTCTCTTTACTGTGTCGCCACCATGCTCGATGATTTTTAAAGGACCGCTACTTCGATGCAGACAAGAAACAGGGTTTACGTGAAATGTTACATACATAGCTGGACAAGATGGAAACGGACTTCGTGACATTGCGCACCGAGGAAGAGGCCACAGACAGACAGCTGAAACTTCACTGCTTGACATGTATGATGAAATCCTAGTTGAGAATGAAACGTCTGAACAAATGAACAATGAAACAGCGCAGCAAGTAAGTGAAAGAAATAGGTTTTGATTATGTTTTACTGGTAATGGGGACATACGTAAATGCCAACAAAATAACTTTTTGGTCAGTGTGGTGTGTGTGTAACCTTTATTTAACTAGGCAAGTCAGTTAAGAACAAATGCTTATTTACAATGATGGCCTACCCCGGCCAAACCCGGACAGTGCAAGGAAAATTTCCAATATCGGTATCAGCCAAAAATGTAATATCGGTGCATCACTAGTCAAAGGTCTTGAGCTCTCTGGAGCAGGTTTTCATCAAGGATCTCTCTGTTCTTTGCTCCGTTCATCTTTCCCTCGATCCTGACTAGTCTCCCAGTCCCTGCCTCTGAAAAACAGCGTGATACTGCCACCACCATGCTTCACTGTAGGGATGGTGCAAGGTTTCCTCCAGACATGACAGTTGGCATTCAGGCCAAAGAGTTCAATCTTGGTTTCATCAGACCAGAGAATTTTGTTTCTCATGGTCAGTTCTTTAGGTGCCTTTTTGCAAGCAGGTGCCTTTTTGCAAACTCCAAGCAGGCTGTCATGTGCCTTTTACTGAGGAGTGGCTTCCGTCTGGCCACTCTGCCATTAAGGCCTGATTGGTGGAGTGCTTCAGAGATGGTTGTCCTTCTGGAATGTTCTCCCATCTCCACAGAGGAACTCTGTCAGGGTGATCATTGGGTTCTTGGTCACCTCCCTGACCAAGGCCCTTCTCCCCCGATTACTTATAGGAAGAGTCTTTGTGGTTACAAACTTATTCCATTTAGGAATAATGGAGGCCACTGTGTTCTAAGGGACCTACAATGCTACACAATTTCTTTGGTACCCTTCCCCGGATTTGTGCCTAGACACAATCCTGTCTTGGAGCTCTACGAACAATTCCTTCGACCTCGTGGCTTGGTTTTTGCCTTTCCAAATAATGTCCAAAGTGGACTCCAATCAAGCTGTAGAAACATCTCAAGGATGGTCAATGGAAATAGGATGCACATGAGCTAAATTTTGTGTCTCATAACGAGTCTAAATACTTATGTAAATAATGGATTTCTGTTTTTGCAAAATTTGCACACAAAAAATAAAAACTATGTTCACCTTGTCTTTATAGGATATTGTGTGTAGATTGATGAGAGGAAAATGTATTTCATCCAATTTAGAATAAGGCTGTAACGTAAGAAAATGTGGAATAAGGAAGGGGTCCTAATACTTTCCGAATGCACTGTATGTTATACATTTGAGGATTCCATTGACAATTTGGTGTGTCTAAATCCAAACTGTCATTTTGTGTTACTCATTTAAAATGAAGGGAAATAACATTTGGACCAACATTATTAATCATATCACTTTAGTAAATTATTTTTAAAGCTTAGATTTTAGCATCTGTGGCCTCCATTTAAGAAAATCCTCGAACTTAAAATGTCTCATCGGTGTTACCATTATTGATGTTACTACGCCTACTGGAGGCACAATATTATCATAATGGTAAAAATGATTTATAGTCATTAAGCTTCCATATTAGTTTTTAGAATGGGAAGGTGTACTGAGTTTGAGTGTATATATATTCTTGCTCACAGATAAAACTGAAGAAAGTAAGAATTTACTAATAATTGCAAAACACTAATTTAAAATACCTAATATTTGACATAAATTAACATACATAACACTTGAAACATTACAGGTGTCACGGATTCCCCCGGTACTGGTACTGCTGCTCATTCCTTGCACCAGATCCGGAGGTCTACTTCACCGACTGGATTCATTACCACCAACCCCGGACTGTCTTGTCTCATTACACACACCTGGTTCCCATTCCCCCTGATTAGTATGTTATATATGTGCCCACTGTTCCCCATTATCCTCTCTGGCGCAGGCTTTCCGCTAACGACCCACCTCGACAACATCCGGTGAAATAGCAGAGTGCCAAATTCAAAATACAGAAATAGTCATAATAAACATTCATAAAAATACAAGTGTTATACATCAATTTAAAGATCAACTTCTTGTTAATCCGGCAGCTTTGTCAGATTTCTAAAAGGCTTTACTGCGAAAGCATAGCATGTGATTATCTGAGGACAGCTCACCGCTTACAAAAGCATACAAACATTTTCCAACCAAGTAGAAATGCACGAAAGTCAGAAATAGCGATAAAATTAATGGTTGCACTCACAAGAGTTCCCAACTACACAATAAATGTTTGTTTTGTTCGATAAAGTCCCTCTTTATATCCCAAAAACTATGTTTTGTTGGTGCATTTTGTTCAGTAATCCAGTGGATCAAAGGCGGTCAAAACATGCAGACGAATACATCCTAATAGTACCGGTAAAGTTTGTCGAAACATGTCAAGCGATGTTTATAATTAATCCTCAGGTTGTCAATTGTCTAAATAATCGCTAATATTTTAACCGGACAATAGCGTATTCAATAGAAAGGAAAAACAACGAAGGGCGCACACTTGGTCACACACGCAAACCAGCATTGCATGATTCTACAGTCCACTGATAGAAAGGACTCATTCTTCTTCATTTTTCAGAAAACAAGCCTGAAACAATGTCTAAAGACTGTTGACATCTAGTGGAAGCCATAGGAACTGCAATCTGGGTCCTAACCCATTAGATACTCAATAGGCATTCAATTGAAAACTACCCACATCAAATAAATCCCACTTCCTGGATGGATTTTCCTCAGGTTTTCGCCTGCCGTATCAGTTCTGTTATACTCACAGACATTATTTTAACATTTTTGGAAACTTTAGAGTTTTCTATTCAAATCTACCAATATATGCATATCCTAGCTTCTGGGCCTGGGGAACAGGCAGTTTACTTTGGGCACGCTTCTCATCCAGACGTGGAAATACTGCCCCCAAGCCATAAGAAGATTTATCCTTGCCGGTTATTGTTTCCATGTCCCTTGGTCTTGTGAGTACCTGTGCTTTGTTGTTTCGGCTTTCGTGCTACGTGTATTGTGCACTATTTCGGGACTAGTCCCATGTAGTGTTATTACGGCTCTCGTCCCATGTTGTGTTGTTACGAGTCTCGTTTCGTGTAATCTTTAGAGGTTTAAACCTCGCTCTTTTGTTTGGGTTACATCCCTGTGTATTTTAAAAGGAAAGATGCCCAGGGTCCCTGCTCATCTGCGTGAACGTGCTTTAGGCATCCTTCAAGGAGGCACGAGGACTGCAGATGTGGCCAGGGCAATAAAATGCAATGTCCGTTCTGTGAGACGCCTAAGACAGTGCTACAGGGAGACGGGACGGACAGCTGATCGTCCTTGCAGTGGCAGACCACGTGTAACAACACCTGCACAGGATCGGTACATCCGAACATCACACCTGCGGGACAGGTACAGGATGGCAACAACAACTGCCTGAGTTACACCAGGAACGCACAATCCCTATATCAGTGCTCAGACTGTCCGCAATAGGCTAAAAGAGGCTGGACTGAGGGCTTGTAGGCCTGTTGTAAGGCAGGTCCTCACCAGACATCACCGGCAACAATGTCGCCTATGGGTGCAAACCCACAATCGCTGGACCAGACAGGACTGGCAAAAAGTGCTCTTCACTGACGAGTCGTGGTTTTGTCTCACCAGGGGTGATGGTCAGATTCGCGTCTATCGTCGAATGAGTGCTACATCGAAGCCTGTGCTCTGGAGCGGGATCGATTTGGAGGTGGAGGGTACATCATGGTCTGGGGCGTTGTGTCACAGCATCATAGGACTGAGCTTGTTGTCAATGCGGGCAATCTCAACACTGTGCGTTACAGGAAGACGTTCTCCTCCCTCATGTGGTACCCTTCCTGCAGGCTCATCCTGACATGACCCTCCAACATGACAATGCCACCAGCCATACTGCTCGTTCTGTGTGTGATTTCCTGCAAGAGCGCTATGTCAGTGTTCTGCCATGGCCAGCGACGAGCCCGGATCTCAATCCCATTGAGCACATCTGGGACCTGTTGGATCGGAGGGTGAGAGCTAGGACCATACCCCCAGAAATGTCTTGGAACTTGCAGGTGCCTTGCTGGAAGAGTGGGGTAACATCTCACAGCAAGAACTGGCAAATCTGGTGCAGTCCATGAGGAGGAGATGCACTGCAGTCCTTAATGTAGCTGGTGGCCACACCAGATACTGACTGTTACTTTTTTTATAAAACGTGACAGAATGACCGACCCACAAAATGGAGACAGTGGGAAAGGCTGAGGTGGCGACAATCGTAGAGACAGTCCAGCATCACAAGAACTGTCTCTCCAGACTCGGCAGTGCCATGGACAGCATGCTGGCAACCATCCTGCGCTTGGAGAGGAATGTGCAGTCCCTCCAGTCTCCAGCACCGGTTCCGGCACCAGCCCCCACACAACCACTACCTGCTTCCGTCCCATCTGAGCCGGTCTGCGGAATACCCCTGCGCTTTGACTGCGCGCCAGCAAGATGCAAGGGATTCCTTCTGCAATGCAACCTGTACCTCCAGGAGAGACAGGGTTGCCATCGACATCTCCGAGGTCGAGTCCTACGAACGCTTCACTCTCCTCTTCCGCTCTGTGTTTTATCATCCTGTGGAGGGGGGTGAGTGTCTACTCCGACTACGCCAGGGATCTAGCACCGCCTCAGAGT
>NW_024606991.1:7500-15066 GCF_018296145.1 Oncorhynchus tshawytscha | reverse complement strand
GACCCGTTGAGTGACGTGAGTGACGTGGAGTTGAGGTGTGTGTGTGAGTGAGTGTTGTGAGTGACCGGACGTGCGCAAGTGAGTGAGTGACAGTTAGTGTGTGAGTGATAATGGTGAGTGAGTGAGTGAGTGTGTGACCGTGACGTGAGTGTGTGAGTTAGTGAGTGTGTGAGTGAGTGTGTGAGTGTGTGAGTGTGTGTGTGAGTGAGTGTACTGTGAGTGAGGTCGAGTGGGACGTGAGTGTGGTGGGACCACCGTGAGTGACGTGGGTGAGTGTGTTGGGGGGAGTGAGTCGAGTGAATGCTCAGTGACGTGGAGTGAGTGATGTGTGTGTGGCGTGAGTTGTGAGGAGTGAGTGAGTGAGTGAGTGAGTGTTGTGGTGTGTGTTTGTGTGTGATGAGTGAGTGTGTTGTGTGTGAGTGGAGTGAGTGACGTGAGTGAGTGTGTGAGTGTGTAGTGATGTGAGTGAGGGTGTGAGTGAGTGAGTGACGTGATAGTGAGTGAGTGAGTGAGTGAGTGAGTGTGTGAGTGAGTGTGTGAGGAGTGAGTGTAAGTGATATGATGAGCGATGAGCGTGATGTGCGTGTGGGTGATGCGTGATGTGCGTGTGAGGTGAGTGAAGTGAGTGAGTGAGTGAGTGTGTGTGAGCGAGTGAGTGAGTGTGTGAGTGAGTGAGTGAGTGAGTGAGTGTGTGAGTGAGGAGTGAGTGGAGTGAGTGTGAGTGAGTGAGTGGGTGAGTGAGTGAGTGAGTGTGTGAGTGTAGTGAGCATGAGTGAGTGGTGAGCAGAGTGAGGAGTGGAGTGAGTGAGTGAGTGAGGAGTGAGTGGTGGAGTGAGTGAGTGAGTGTGTGAGTGAGTGAGTGAGTGAGTGAGTGAGTGAGTGAGTGAGTAGTGAGTGAGTGAGTGTGAGTGGAGTGAGTGAGTGAGTGAGGGTGTGGAGTGAGTGAGTGAGTGAGTGAGTGAGTGTGAGTGAGTGAGGAGTGAGTGAGGAGTGAGTGTGTGAGTGTGTGAGTGAGTGAGAGGAGTGTGTGAGTGTGAGTGAGTGTGTGGAGTGAGTGAGTGAGTGAGGAGTGAGTGAGTGAGTGTGTGAGTGTGTGAGTGAGTGAGTGAGTGAGTGAGTGAGTGAGTGAGTGAGTGAGTGTGAGTGAGTGAGTGAGTGAGTGTGTGAGTGAGTGAGTGAGTGAGTGAGTGTGTGAGTGAGTGAGTGAGTGAGTGAGTGTGTGAGTGAGTGAGTGAGTGTGTGAGTGAGTGAGTGAGTGAGTGTGTGAGGAGTGAGTGAGTGAGTGAGTGAGTGTAGTGAGTGAGTGAGTGAGTGAGTGAGTGAGTGAGTGTGTGAGTGAGTGAGTGAGTGAGTGAGTGTGTGAGAGTGAGTGAGTGAGTGAGTGAGTGAGTGAGTGTGTGGGAGTGAGTGTGTGTGTGAGTGAGTGAGTGAGTGTGAGTGAGTGAGTGAGTGAGTGTGTGAGTGAGTGAGTGAGTGAGTGATGTGAGTGAGTGAGTGTGTGAGTGAGTGGAGTGAGTGAGTGAGTGAGTGAGTGAGTGAGTGAGTGAGTGTGTGGTGAGTGAGTGAGTGTGTGGAGTGAGTGAGTGAGTGAGTGTGTGGAGTGAGTGAGTGAGTGAGTGAGTGAGTGAGTGTGTGAGTGAGTGAGTGTGTGAGTGAGTGAGTGAGTGTGTGAGTGAGTGAGTGAGTGTGTGAGAGTGAGTGTGTGAGTGGAGTGAGTGAGTGAGTGAGTGAGTGTGAGTGAGTGAGTAGAGGAGTGTGTGAGTGAGTGAGTGAGTGAGTGATGTGAGTGAGTGAGTGAGTGGAGTGTGGGAGTGAGTGAGGAGTGGTGAGTGAGTGAGTGAGTGAGTGAGTGTGAGTGTGTGAGTGAGTGAGTGTGGGAGTGAGTGAGTGTGAGTGAGTGAGTGAGTGAGTGTGTGAGTGAGTGAGTGAGGTGAGTGAGTGCGTGAGTGAGTGAGTGAGTGAGTGAGTGAGTGTGAGTGTGAGTGAGTGAGTGAGTGAGTGAGTGAGTGTGAGTGAGTGAGTGAGTGAGTGTGTGTGAGTGAGTGAGTGAGTGAGTGAGTGAGTGAGTGAGTGTGGAGTGAGTGAGTGAGTGAGTGTGAGTGTGTGAGTGTGTGAGTTGAGTGAGTGAGTGAGTGAGTGAGTGAGTGAGGGTGTGAGTGAGTGAGTGAGTGAGTGTGTGTGGAGTGAGTGAGTGAGTGAGTGAGTGTGTGAGTGAGTGAGTGAGTGATGGTGAGTGAGTGAGTGAGTGAGGGTGAGTGAGTGTGGAGTGATGTGAGTGAGTGAGTGAGTGTGTGAGTGAGTGATGTGATGTGTGTGAGTGAGTGATGTGAGTGAGTGCGTGAGTGAGTGAGTGTGTGAGTGAGTGAGTGAGTGAGGAGTGTGTGGGAGTGAGTGAGTGAGTGTGTGAGTGAGTGATGTGCAGTGAGTGAGTGAGTGAGTGGTGAGTGATGTGTGATGGGTAGTGATGTGAGTGATGTAGTGTGGATGTGAGCTATTAGTGAGTGTAGTGAGTGATGTGAGTGAGTGAGTGAGTGATGTGAGTGCGTGTGTGTGAGTGAGTGAGTGATGTGTGATGTGAGTGAGTGAGTGATGTGAGTGAGTGATGTGAGTGAGGAGTGAGTGAGTGAGTGAGTGAGTGTGAGTGTAGTGTGTGAGTGTAGTGAGTGAGTGTGTGTGTGATGTGAGTGAGTGAGTGATGTGAGTGTGTGTGTGATGTGGATGTGAGTGAGTGTGTGAGTGATGTGAGTGATGTGAGTGAGTGTGATGAGGAGTGATGATGAGTGATGAGTGAGTGAGTGATGTGTAGTGAGTGAGTGATGTGTGTGAGTGAGTGATGTGAGTGTGTGATGATGTGTGAGTGAGTGAGTGATGAGTGTGAGTGAGTGAGTGAGTGAGTGTGTGAGTGAGTGTGTGATGATGAGTGAGTGAGCGAGTGATGTGAGTGTGTGTGTGATGATTGGTGAGTGAGTGAGTGAGTGAGTGAGTGAGTGTGGTGAGTGAGTGAGTGTGATGTGATGTGTGTGAGTGAGTGAGTGAGTGTGATGATGTGAGTGTGTGAGTGAGTGAGTGGGAGTGTGTGAGTGAGTGAGTGAGTGAGTGTGTGAGTGAGTGTGTGAGTGAGTGAGTGAGTGAGTGAGTGTGTGAGTGAGTGAGTGAGTGTGTGAGTGAGTGAGTGAGTGAGTGTGAGTGAGTGTGAGTGAGTGAGTGTGTGTGGAGTGGAGGAGTGAGTGAGTGTGTGTGGAGTGAGTGAGTGAGTGAGTGAGTGTGTGAGTGTGTGAGTGTGTGTGTGGAGTGAGTGAGTGAGGGAAAGGAGTGAGTGTGTGAGGAGTGAGTGTGCTAGTGTGATGAGTGAGTGAGTGAGTGAGTGAGTGAGCGAGTGTGGCGGAGTGAGCGAGCGTGTGAGTGAGGAGGAGCGAGTGTGGGAGTGAGTGGGAGTGGAGTGAGTGAGCGATGAGAGAGTGAGGAGGAGCGGAGCGAGTGGAGTGAGTGAGCGAGCGAGTGAGTGAGGAGTGAGTGTGTGAGTGTGAGCGAGTGAGTGTGTGATGAGTGTGTGGAGCGAGCGTGATGAGTGAGCGAGTGAGCGAGTGTGAGTGAGGAGCGGAGTGAGTGAGTGAGCGGAGTGAGTGGAGCGAGTGAGTGTGGTGAGTGGAGTGATGAGTGGAGCGGAGTGAGTGAGTGAGTGTGGAGTGAGTGAGTGAGTGAGGAGTGAGCGATGGAGCGGAGCGTGGGAGTGAGTGTGGAGCGCGTGCGTGAGCTGAGCATGAGCGAGCGAGTGAGGAGTGAGTGAGCGATGAGTGTGTGTGTGTGTGTGAGTGAGTGAGCGTGTGGAGAGTGAGTGAGTGAGTGAGTGTGTGAGGTGGAGTGAGGGTGAGTGAAGAGGAGTGGAGCGATATGAGAGCGAGTGTTTGGAGTGAGTGCGTGAGTGAGTTAAATGAGTGTGTGAGTGAGTTGAGTGAGTGGAGTGTGTGAGTGAGTGAGTGAGTGAGTGAGCGGAGTGGAGCGCGTGGAGTGAGCGAGCGAGCGGTGAGTGAGTGAGTGAGTGTGTGTGTGAGTGAGTGAGTGAGTGAGTGTGTGTGTGAGTGAGTGAGTGAGTGAGTGAGTGAGTGTGTGTGTGTGAGTGAGTGTGTGTGTGAGTGATGAGTGAGTGAGTGTGTGAGTGGTGAGTGAGTGAGTGAGTGAGTGTAGTGAGTGAGTGAGTGAGTGTGTGAGTGATGAGTGAGTGAGTGAGTGAGTGAGTGAGTGAGTGATGTGATGTGTGAGTGAGTGAGTGAGTAGTGTAGTGATGATGAGTGAGCGAGTGAGTGAGTGATGTGAGTGAGTGTGTGAGTGAGTGAGTGAGTGAGTGAGTGAGTGAGTGTGGAGTGATGAGTGATGGGTGGAGTGAGTGAGTGAGTGAGTGTGAGTGATGTGATGTGTGAGTGTGTGAGTGAGTGAGTGAGTGAGTGAGTGCGTGAGTGATGATGTGAGTGATGTGTGTGATGGGAGTGTGAGGAGTGAGTGAGTGAGTGAGTGAGTGAGTGAGTGTGAGTGAGTGAGTGAGTGTGTGTGAGTGTGTGAGTGAGTGAGTGAGTGAGTGAGTGAGTGTGTGAGTGAGTGAGTGAGTGAGTGAGTGAGTGTGTGTGAGTGTGAGTGAGTGTGTGAGTGAGTGTGTGAGTGAGTGAGTGAGTAGAGTGATGTGAGTGTGTGAGTGAGTGTGTGAGTGAGTGAGTGAGTGAGTGAGTGAGTGTGTGTGTGAGTGAGTGTGTGAGTGAGTGAGTGAGTGAGTGAGTAGTGATGTAGTGTGTGTGTGTGAGTGAGTGAGTGAGTGATGTGAGTGTGGGAGTGAGTGAGTGTGTGAGTGAGTGAGTGTGTGAGTGAGTGAGTGAGTGTGTGAGTGTGTGTAGTGAGTGTAGTGAGTGAGTGAGTGAGGAGTGAGTGAGTAGTGTGTGTGTGAGTGAGTGTGAGTGAGTGAGTGAGTGAGTGAGTGTAGTGAGTGTGTGAGTAGTGATGAGTGTAGGAGTGTGTGAGTGAGTGTAGTGAGCGAGTGAGTGTGTGTGAGAGTGAGTGAGTGTGTGGAGAGTGAGTGAGTGAGTGGAGCGAGGAGTGAGTGTGTGAGTGGAGTGAGTGAGTGAGTGGAGTGTGTGAGTGAGTGAGTGAGTGAGTGTGCGAGTGAGTGAGCGAGTGAGTGAGTGAGTGAGTGTGTGAGTGAGTGAGTGAGTGAGTGAGTGAGTGAGTGTGTGTGTGTGTGAGTGAGTGAGTGTGAGTGAGTGAGCTGAGTGAGCGGAGTGGAGTGAGCGGATGAGTGAGTGAGTGAGTGAGTGAGTGGAGGAGTGAGTGAGTGAGTGAGTGAGTGTGTGAGGGAGTGAGTGAGAGTGAGTGAGTGAGGAGTGAGGGAGCGTGTGGAGGAGTGAGCGAGTGAGTGAGTGAGTGAGTGAGTGAGTGTGTGTGTGTGTGTGAGTGAGTGAGTGTGTGAGTGAGTGAGTGAGGAGGAGGAGGAGTGGAGCGAGCGAGTGAGTGAGTGAGTGAGTGAGTGAGTGAGTGTGGGAGGAGTGTGTGAGGAGGGTGTGTGTGGAGTGAGTGAGTGAGTGAGTGAGTGGAGTGAGTGTGTGAGTGGTGTGTGAGTGAGTGAGTGAGTGAGTGTGTGAGTGAGTGTGTGAGTGAGTGAGTGAGTGTGGAGGAGTGAGTGAGTGAGTGAGTGAGTGAGTGTGTGGAGTGAGTGAGTGAGTGAGTGAGTGAGTGAGTGAGTGAGTGAGTGAGTGGAGTGAGTGTGAGTGTGTGTGAGGAGTGTGTGTGAGGAGTGAGTGAGAGTGAGTGTGTGAGGAGTGAGTGAGTGAGTGTGTGTGAGTGAGTGAGTGTGTGAGTGAGAGTGAGCGAGTGAGTGAGTGAGCGTGAGTGAGTGAGTGAGTGAGTGAGTGAGTGAGTGAGTGAGTGAGTGAGTGAGTGAGTGAGTGTGGGAGTGAGTGAGTGAGTGAGTGAGTGTGAGTGAGTGAGTGAGTGAGTGAGTGAGTGAGTGAGTGAGTGTGTGAGTGAGTGTAGTGGAGTGAGTGAGTGAGTGAGTGAGTGAGTGAGTGAGTGGGGTGAGTGAGTGTGAGGAGGAGTGAGTGTGGAGTGAGTGAGTGAGTGGGAGTGAGTGAGTGGAGTGAGTGAGGAGGAGTGAGTGGAGTGAGTGAGTGAGTGAGTGTGTGAGTGAGTGTGTGAGTGTGTGTGAGTGAGTGAGTGAGTGAGTGAGGGAGGAGGAGGAGTGAGTGGGAGTGAGTGAGTGAGTGAGTGGGAGTGAGTGGAGTGAGTGAGTGAGTGTGTGAGTGAGTGAGTGAGTGTGTGAGTGAGTGAGTGGGGAGTGAGTGAGTGAGTGAGTGAGTGAGTGTGTGAGTGAGTGAGAGTGAGTGTGTGTGGAGTGTGTGAGTGAGTGAGTGAGTGGTGAGTGAGTGAGTGTGTGGGAGGGAGTGTGGAGTGAGGAGTGAGTGAGTGAGTGAGTGTGTGAGTGAGTGAGTGAGTGAGTGAGTGAGTGAGTGAGTGAGGAGTGTGTGAGTGAGTGAGTGAGTGAGTGAGTGAGTGAGTGAGTGAGGTGTGTGAGTGAGTGAGTGAGTGAGTGAGTGAGTGAGGAGTGAGTGAGTGAGTGAGTGAGTGAGTGAGTGAGTGAGTGAGTGAGTGTGAGTGAGTGAGTGAGTGAGTGAGTGTGTGAGTGAGTGAGTGAGTGAGTGAGTGGAGTGAGTGAGGAGTGAGTGAGTGAGTGAGTGAGTGTGTGAGTGAGTGAGTGAGTGAGTGAGTGAGTGAGTGAGTGAGTGTGTGAGTGAGTGAGTGAGTGAGTGTGTGAGTGAGTGAGGAGTGAGTGAGTGAGTGAGTGTGTGAGGAGTGAGTGAGTGTGTGAGTGAGTGAGTGAGGAGTGAGTGAGAGTGAGTGAGTGAGGAGTGAGTGTGTGAGTGAGGAGTGAGTGAGTGAGTGTGTGAGTGAGAGTGAGTGAGTGAGTGAGTGTGTGAGTGAGTGAGTGAGTGTGAGTGAGTGTGTGAGTGAGTGAGTGGGTGGAGAGGAGTGAGTGTGTGAGTGTGTGTGTGAGTGAGTGAGAGTGGAGGTGTGGAGTGAGTGAGGGGAGGAGTGGAGGAGTGAGTGGAGTGTGAGTGAGAGTGAGCGTGTGAGGAGTGAGTGAGTGAGTGAGTGAGTGTGTGAGTGAGTGAGTGGGAGTGTGTGAGAGGTGAGTGAGTGAGTGGTGAGTGAGTGAGTGAGTGAGTGAGTGAGTGAGTGAGTGAGTGAGGAGGTGGAGTGGGAGGAGGGTGAGTGAGTGAGTGAGTGAGTGAGTGAGTGAGTGGGAGTGAGTGTGAGTGAGTGAGTGAGTGTGTGAGTGAGTGAGTGAGTGAGTGAGTGAGTGAGTGAGTGAGGAGTGAGTGAGTGAGTGAGAGTGAGTGAGTGAGTGAGTGAGTGAGTGTGAGTGAGTGAGTGAGTGAGTGAGTGAGTGTGTGAGTGAGTGAGTGAGTGAGTGTGTGGAGTGAGTGAGTGAGTGAGTGAGTGTGTGTGAGTGAGTGAGTGAGTGAGTGAGTGTGGGAGTGAGTGTGTGAGTGAGTGAGTGAGGAGTGAGTGTGAGTGAGTGTGGTG
>NW_024606991.1:0-2500 GCF_018296145.1 Oncorhynchus tshawytscha | reverse complement strand
GGTGGAGTGAGTGTGTGTGAGTGAGTGAGTGAGTGAGTGAGTGGGAGTTTAGAGTGAGTGTGAGTGAGTGAGTGAGTGAGTGTGTGAGTGAGTGGAGTGAGTGAGTGAGTGAGTGAGTGAGTGAGTGTGTGTGTGAGTGTGTGAGTGTGTGAGTGAGTGAGTGAGTGAGTGGTGAGTGTGTGAGTGGGAGGGAGGAGTGAGTGAGTGTGTGTGTTATGTGTGTGAGTGAGTGTGTGAGTGGTGAGTGAGTGAGTGAGTGAGTGAGTGTGTGTGTGTGTGAGTGAGTGTGTGAGTGAGTGTGGTGAGTGAGTGAGGAGTGTGAGTGGAGTGAGTGAGTGAAACATTACTGTACCTGGACTGCTAACACTGAATTTCTATTTTGAAAAAGGTTTCCTTACTCCTGCACCTGCTGAACATACAGTTGCCCCTTGCGAAAGTATTCGGCCCCTTGAACTTTTGAGACCTTTTGCCACATTTCAGGCTTCAAACATAAAAGATATAAAACTGTATTTTTTTTTTTTGTGAAGAATCAACAACAAGTAGGACACAATCATGAAGTGGAAACGCATTTATTGAGATATTTCAAACTTTTTTAACAAATCAAAAATTGAAAATTGGGCGTACAAAATTATTCAGCCCCTTTACTTTCAGTGCAGCAAACTCTCTCCAGAAGTTCAGTGAGATCTCTGAATGATCAATGTTGACCTAAATGACTAATGATGATAAAACAACTAATCTGTGTAATCAAGTCTCTGTATAAATGCACCCTGCACTGGGTGATAGTCTCCAGGAGGTCGTTAATAGCGCAGAGAGGCATCATGAAGAACAAGGAACACACCAGGCAGGTCCGAAAGCATACTGTTGTGAAGAAGTTTAATGCCGGATTTGGATACAAAAAGATTTCCCAAGCTTTAAACATCCCAAGGAGCACTGTGCAAGCGATAATATTGAAATGGAAGGAGTATCAGACCACTGCAAATCTGCAAGACTGGCCCGTCCCTCTAAACTTTCAGCTCATATGCCAAGGAGAAGACTGATCAGAGATGCAGCCAAGAGGCCCATGATCACTCTGGATGAACTGCAGAGATCTACAGCTGAGGTGGGAGACTCTGTCCATAGGAAAACAATCAGTCGTATATTGCACAAATCTGGCCTTTATGGAAGAGTGGCTAGAAGAAGCCATTTCTTAAAGATATCCATAAAAAGTGTTGTTTAAAGTTTGCCACAAGCCACACCAAACATGTGGAAGAAGGTGCTCTGGTCAGATGAAACCAAAATTGAACTTTTTGGCAGCAATGCAAAACGTTATGTTTGGCGTAAAAGCAACACAGCTCATCACCCTGAACACACCATCCCCACTGTCAAACATGGTGGTGGCAGCATCATGGTTTGTGCTTTTTCTTCAGCAGGGACAGGGAAGATGGTTCAAATTGATAGGAAGATGTCTGGAGCCAAATACAGGGCCATTCTGGAAGAAAACCTGATGGAGTCTGCAAAAGACCTGAGACTGGGACGGAGATTTGTCTTCCAACAAGACAATGATCCAAAACATAAAGCAAAATCTACAATGGAATGGTTCAAAAATAAACATATCCAGGTGTTAGAATGGCCAAGTCAAAGTCCAGACCTGAATCCAATCGAGAATCTGTGGAAAGAACTGAAAACTGCTGTTCACAAATGCTCTCCATCCAACCTCACTGAGCTTGAGCTGTTTTGCAAGGAGGAATGGGAAAAAATGTCAGTCTCGATGTAAAACTGAGTAGAGACATACCCCAAGCGACTTACAGCTGTAATACAGCAAAAGGTGGTGCTACAAAGTATTAGCAAAAGGGGCTGAAGAATTTTGCACGCCCAATTTTTCAGTTTTTGATTTGTTAAAAAGTTAAGAAATATCCAATCACTGTCGTTCCCACTGCATGATTGTGTCCCACTTATTGTCGATTCTTCACAAAAAATACAGTTTTTATATCTTTGTTTGAAGCCTGAAATGTGGCAAAAGGTTGCAAGTTCAAGGGGGGCCGAATACTTTCGCAAGGCACTGTAACACTTGATCCTCTATGTTCTACAGCCAGGTTGTGTGAACACCACAGAGATGGACATCAGGAAATGCAGACGCATGAGGAACCCACAGAGAGTCAAGAAGGTACGGACAGGAAGGACTAGATTCACTAGACTGTGGCCAGAACTATTGGGTTGGTGTAGTGGGTGGGTCACAAGACAATGTTGAAGGCTTTACAAAAATAAAGTTTGAAAAACCCAATATTGAGGAATGGGATGGTAACATAGCACACTTCCCTCTTCTTTCTTCTCCTAAATGTCTCTCTCCTTCTCTCCATCCCCCTGTCCAGTCAGTATATGGTCTGATAGACGAGGGTCAGTCTCAGAGCCCTGTACACACACCATCACAAATAGCCAGAAAAGGCACCAAAGCGGGACGTGGAGAAAGAGGTACTTCTGTTTGTTTTTTTTGGATGTTGGATGTTCTATTAGATATTTGATA
>NW_024606990.1:12500-15047 GCF_018296145.1 Oncorhynchus tshawytscha | reverse complement strand
TGGATGCTGCAGACCTGTTTAGTCTGCGTGATCAGTATTCAGCACCACCACTACAGTGGCAGACACACTAACACAGATGTAGCTGTTGACACTACACTTCTCTGTGGTCTATCAGATGATACTGGAGCACAGAGCCTTCTAGTACTGGTACTTAGTCTCCGTGTGATCAGTATTCAAATCAAATCAAATCAAATTTTATTTGTCACATACACATGGTTAGCAGATGTTAATGCGAGTGTAGCGAAATGCTTGTGCTTCTAGTTCCGACAATGCAGTAATAACGAGCAAGTAATCTAACTAACAATTCCAAAAAAAACTACTGTCATACACAGTGTAAGGGGATAAGGAATATGTACATAAGGATATATGAATGAGTGATGGTACAGAGCAGCATAGGCAAGATACAGTAGATGATATCGAGTACAGTATATACATATGAGATAAGTATGTAAACCAAGTGGCATAGTTAAAGTGGCTAGTGATACATGTATTACATAAGGTTGCAGTCGATGATATAGAGTACAGTATCAACGTATGCATATGAGATGAACAATGTAGGGTAAGTAACATTATATAAGGTAGCATTGTTTAAAGTGGCTAGTGATATATTTACATCATTTCCCATCAATTCCCATGATTAAAGTGGCTGGAGTAGAGTCAGTGTCATTGACAGTGTGTTGGCAGTAGCCACTCAATGTTAGTGGTGGCTGTTTAACAGTCTGATGGCCTTGAGATAGAAGCTGTTTTTCAGTCTCTCGGTCCCAGCTTTGATGCTCCTGTACTGACCTCGCCTTCTGGATGGCAGCGGGGTGAACAGGCAGTGGCTCGGGTGGTTGATGTCCTTGATGATCTTTATGGCCTTCCTGTAGCATCGGGTGGTGTAGGTGTCCTGGAGGGCAGGTAGTTTGCCCCCGGTGATGCGTTGTGCAGACCTCACTACCCTCTGGAGAGTCTTACGGTTGAGGGCGGTGCAGTTGCCATACCAGGCGGTGATACAGCCCGCCAGGATGCTCTCGATTGTGCATCTGTAGAAGTTTGTGAGTGCTTTTGGTGACAAGCCGAATTTCTTCAGCCTCCTGAGGTTGAAGAGGCGCTGCTGCGCCTTCCTCACGATGCTGTCTGTGTGAGTGGACCAATTCAGTTTGTCTGTGATGTGTATGCCGAGGAACTTAAAACTTGCTACCCTCTCCACTACTGTTCCATCGATGTGGATGGGGGGGTGTTCCCTCTGCTGTTTCCTGAAGTCCACAATCATCTCCTTAGTTTTGTTGACGTTGAGTGTGAGGTTATTTTCCTGACACCACACTCCGAGGGCCCTCACCTCCTCCCTGTAGGCCGTCTCGTCGTTGTTGGTAATCAAGCCTACCACTGTTGTGTCGTCCGCAAACTTGATGATTGAGTTGGAGGCGTGCATGGCCACGCAGTCGTGGGTGAACAGGGAGTACAGGAGAGGGCTCAGAACGCACCCTTGTGGGGCCCCAGTGTTGAGGATCAGCGGGGAGGAGATGTTGTTGCCTACCCTCACCACCTGGGGGCGGCCCGTCAGGAAGTCCAGTACCCAGTTGCACAGGGCGGGGTCGAGACCCAGGGTCTCGAGCTTGATGACGAGCTTGGAGGGTACTATGGTGTTGAATGCCGAGCTGTAGTCGATGAACAGCATTCTCACATAGGTATTCCTCTTGTCCAGATGGGTTAGGGCAGTGTGCAGTGTGGTTGAGATTGCATCGTCTGTGGACCTATTTGGGCGGTAAGCAAATTGGAGTGGGTCAAGGGTGTCAGGTAGGGTGGAGGTGATATGGTCCTTGACTAGTCTCTCAAAGCACTTCATGATGACGGATGTGAGTGCTACGGGCGGTAGTCGTTTAGCTCAATTACCTTAGCTTTCTTGGGAACAGGAACAATGGTGGCCCTCTTGAAGCATGTGGGAACAGCAGACTGGTATAGGGATTGATTGAATATGTCCGTAAACACACCGGCCAGCTGGTCTGCGCATGCTCTGAGGGCGCGGCTGGGGATGCCGTCTGGGCCTGCAGCCTTGCGAGGGTTAACACGTTTAAATGTCTTACTCATTTCGGCTGCAGTGAAGGAGAGACCGCATGTTTCCGTTGCAGGCCGTGTCAGTGGCACTGTATTGTCCTCAAAGCGGGCAAAAAAGTTATTTAGTCTGCCTGGGAGCAAGACATCCTGGTCCGTGACTGGGCTGGGTTTCTTCCTGTAGACCGTGATTGACTGTAGACCCTGCCACATACCTCTTGTGTCTGAGCCGTTGAATTGAGATTCTACTTTGTCTCTGTACTGGCGCTTAGCTTGTTTGATAGCCTTGCGGAGGGAATAGCTGCACTGTTTGTATTCAGCCATGTTACCAGACACCTTGCCCTGATTAAAAGCAGTGGTTCGTGCCTTCAGTTTCACACGAATGCTGCCATCAATCCACGGTTTCTGGTTAGGGAATGTTTTAATCGTTGCTATGGGAACGACATCTTCAACGCACGTTCTAATGAACTCGCACACCGTATCAGCGTATTCGTCAATGTTGTTGTCTGACGC
>NW_024606990.1:5000-7500 GCF_018296145.1 Oncorhynchus tshawytscha | reverse complement strand
AGATAGGACACACTAGGAGAAGTGGTGGCCAGGCAGAAAGACTACTGAGTGACTGCAGATAGGACACGCTAGGAGAAGTGGTGACCAGGCAGGAAGACTACAGAGTGACTGCAGGCTAGATAGGACACACTAGGAGAAGTGGTGGCCAGGCAGAAAGACTACTGAGTGACTGCAGGCTAGATAGGACACACTAGGAGAAGTGGTGGCCAGGCAGAAAGACTACTGAGTGACTGCAGGCTAGATAGGACACACTAGGAGAAGTGGTGACCAGGCAGAAAGACTACAGAGTGACTGCAGATAGGACACACTAGGAGAAGTGGTGACCAGGCAGGAATACTACTGAATGACTGCAGGCTAGATAGGACACACTAGGAGAAGTGGTGGCCAGGCAGAAAGACTACTGAGTGACTGCAGGCTAGATAGGACACACTAGGAGAAGTGGTGACCAGGCAGAAAGACTACAGAGTGACTGCAGATAGGACACACTAGGAGAAGTGGTGACCAGGCAGGAATACTACTGAATGACTGCAGGCTAGATAGGACTCGCTAGGAGAAGTGGTGGCCAGGCAGAAAGACTACTGAGTGACTGCAGGCTAGTTAGGACACACTAGTAGAAGTGGTGACCAGGCAGAAAGACTACAGAGTGACTGCAGATAGGACACACTAGGAGAAGTGGTGACCAGGCAGGAATACTACTGAATGACTGCAGGCTAGATAGGACACACTAGGAGAAGTGGTGGCCAAGCAGAAAGACTACTGAGTGACTGCAGGCTAGTTAGGACACACTAGTAGAAGTGGTGACCAGGCAGAAAGACTACAGAGTGACTGCAGATAGGACACACTAGGAGAAGTGGTGACCAGGCAGGAATACTACTGAATGACTGCAGGCTAGATAGGACACACTAGGAGAAGTGGTGGCCAAGCAGAAAGACTACTGAGTGACTGCAGGCTAGATAGGACACGCTAGGAGAAGTGGTGGCCAGGCAGAAAGACTACTGAGTGACTGCAGGCTAGATAGGACACGCTAGGAGAAGTGGTGGCCAGGCAGAAAGACTACTGAGTGACTGCAGGCTAGTTAGGACACACTAGGAGAAGTGGTGGCCAGGCAGGAAGACTACTGAGTGACTGCAGGCTAGTTAGGACACACTAGGAGAAGTGGTGGCCAGGCAGGAAGACTACAGAGTGACTGCAGATAGGACACACTAGGAGAAGTGGTGGCCAGGCAGGAATACTACAGAGTGACTGCAGGCTAGATAGGACACGCTAGGAGAAGTGGTGACCAGGCAGAAAGACTACAGAGTGACTGCAGATAGGACACACTAGGAGAAGTGGTGGCCAGGCAGAAAGACTACTGAGTGACTGAGATTCAGTGGTTAACGAGGGACATTTAACACTGAGGTGACATTATAGTGACACCAGTCTGCCTTTCTCCTTCCTCAAAGGGAGGGAGGGATCGCATGGGATCACATCAGACCACAGCAGAATGTGATACTGTTGCTATGCAAAATATGAGCAACTGTCCTGCATCTACCTGCTTGCATAAACAGATAACTAAGTCTACGACCAAAACAACACTCTATTCCCTATTTAGTGCACTACTTTTGACCAGAACCCTGTGATTACGGCAGGGTAGCCTAGTGGTTAGAGCGTTGGACTAGTAACCGGAAGGTTGCAAGTTCAAATCCCCGTACAAGGTACAAATCTGTCGTTCTGCCCCTGAACAGGCAGTTAACCCCACGGTTCCTAGGCCGTCATTGAAAATAAGAATTTGTTCTTAACTGACTTGCCTAGTTAATTAAAGGTCAAATAAAAATTAAATAAAAAACAATTGCGCTCTGTAAGGGTGCCATTCAGGACGGAATCCTCAAGTTTTCTCCCAATGCCTGAGACCAACGCTCCCAGTGCCTGGCTATAGCAACATGGTCATCTGATATCTGGCCAGAGATGCTGCAGTGTTTTTACTACCCAGCAACCAGCCTACCACACATCTTATATCTGGCTAGAGATGCTGCAGTGTTTTTACTACCCAGCAACCAGCCTACCACACATCTGATATCTGGCCAGAGATGCTGCAGGGTTTTTACTACCCAGCAACCAGCCTACCACACATCTGATATCTGGGCAGAGATGCTGCAGTGTTTTTACTACCCAACAACCAGCCTACCACACATCTGATATCTGGGCAGAGATGCTGCAGTGTTTTTAATACCCAGTAACCAGCCTACCACACATCTGATATCTGGCCAGAGATGCTGCAGTGTTTTTACTACCCAACAACCAGCCTACCACACATCTGATATCTGGCCAGAGATGCTGCAGTGTTTTTAATACCCAGTAACCAGCCTACCACACATCTGATATCTGGCCAGAGATTCTGCAGTGTTTTTAATACCCAGTAACCAGCCTACCACACATCTGATATCTGGCCAGATATTCTGCAGTGTTTTTACTACCCAACA
Source organism: Oncorhynchus tshawytscha (assembly GCF_018296145.1). Lineage (NCBI taxonomy): Eukaryota > Metazoa > Chordata > Actinopteri > Salmoniformes > Salmonidae > Oncorhynchus > Oncorhynchus tshawytscha. The sequence continues at coordinate 5,041 of NW_024606990.1, read as the reverse complement.
ACCAGCCTACCACACCTGATATCTGGCCAGAGATGCTGCAG
>NW_024606990.1:0-2500 GCF_018296145.1 Oncorhynchus tshawytscha | reverse complement strand
TCTCTGTCTCTCTCTGTCTCTCTCTCTCTCTCTCTCTCTCTCTCTCTCTCTCTCTCTCTCTCTCTCTGTCTCTCTCTCTCTCTCTCTCTCTCTCTCTCTCTCTGTCTCTCTCTCTCTGTCTCTCTCTCTCTCTCTCTCTCTCTCTCTCTCTGTCTCTCTCTCTCTCTCTCTGTCTCTCTCTCTCTCTCTCTCTCTCTCTCTGTCTCTCTCTCTCTCTCTCTGTCTCTCTGTCTCTCTCTCTCTCTCTCTCTCTCTCTGTCTCTCTCTCTCTCTCTCTGTCTCTCTGTCTCTCTCTCTCTCTCTCTCTCTGTCTCTCTCTCTCTCTCTCTCTCTCTCTCTCTCTCTCTCTGTCTCTCTCTCTCTCTCTCTCTCTCTCTCTCTCTCTCTCTCTCTCTGTCTCTCTGTCTCTCTCTCTCTCTCTCTCTCTCTCTCTGTCTCTCTCTCTCTCTCTCTCTCTCTCTCTCTCTCTCTCTCTCTCTGTCTCTCTCTCTCTCTCTCTCTCTCTCTCTCTCTCTCTCTCTGTCTCTCTCTCTCTCTCTCTCTCTCTCTCTCTCTCTCTAAAGCACAGCTGTCCTCACCCTCCACAGATTCCTTTTCCAGTCCCTTTCTGTATTCTGTGACCATGTTAGAGGTATCGAGGAGACCAGTGATGAAGGGTTACAGTAGGTATAAGAGCGATTGGTTTACAGAGGTCATGTGACATACTACTAGAGGATGGACGCAATAGGCTAGCTGCTTTGTCTCTAGAGAACGTGATCATTCAGAGCAACGACATGACCTAAAATAACCATACAGTACCCCTGGTTAAACCCCAGATTCCCTAATGCCTATTGCCACCTATGACACCTGTGATGCTGCCATTGCCAAGTAAAGCAGAACCAAGCCAGCTCTACTGTAGGTCTAGTGTTGCCTTGTAACATTCATAGACAACTGTCAACAAGGCAGTAGCCTCACGTCTGAAATCTCTCTCATGTGATTCCTGGCATTCAGAGACCATGAGACCATGTTGTTTTAAAGAGGAGTGTCTGTCTGTCTGTCTGACCTGCTACAGTAAGTAACCCTATGCCATAATTACGGCACAGCTGAGAAGCACAAGGCCAGACCTGGGTTCAAATAATATTCGAAATCATTTCCAATACTTTTATCTGGGCTTGATTATGCCTGCCTAACTTAATGGAACCAATAGAATAGTCCCAAAACTGTAAATCTAGCCAACATAACAGAAGGTGTCCCACAGGGTTCGATTCTTGGTCCAAGTTCTTTTCACTATTTATATTAACAGCATCGGTCTATCTGTGCAACACTGTAACTTTCGTCTGTACGCAGATGACACTGTTGTATACGCTACTGCCACCTACGTCAGCTCAGGATCTGTTGACTCTTCAATCTGCTTTTACTAGCTTGCAGAAAGACTCGTTTGACCTGAAGTTGGTACTAAAATGCTGGGGGAAAACCAAGTACATGTTGTTTTTCAAACCATGTAAACAATATAACTGATGATTTGTGTATAAGTACGTTAGATGGTGCTCCCATTGATCGTGTCCCCCCCGTCTATAAATATCTGGGCATCTGGATTGACGAAAAAGCTATCTTTTTTTTTTAAAAATGCATGTTGACGAGTTATTCAAGAAATGAAGAATTAAGTTGTGCTTCTTCTATAGGAACAGGGCCTTTCATTAAATAGAATAGGGCCTTTCATTAAATAGAATAGGGCCTTTCATTAAATAGAATAGGGCCTTTCATTAAATAGAATAGGGCATTTCATTAAATAGTAGAACCCAGATCATTCAGTCTACAGTCATTCCTGTTATAGATTATGGTGATATTATATACATGAATGTAGCGCCCAGCGTTTTGAAGCCCTTGGACACCATTGATCGTATCGTACATCGTGTTTATAAACACCTGACAGCTTTGACAGTCACCACTGCATCCTTTATCAACAGGTTGGGTTGGATGTCGCTAAAAACAACACATCACATCATTATTCTGTTGTTGTTTATAAAGCCTTACTCATTAAACTACCAATTTACTCACGACACGTCACATCATTATTCTGTTGTTGTTTATAAAGCCTTACTCATTAAACTACCAATTTACTCACGACACATCACATCATTATTCTGTTGTTGTTTATAAAGCCTTACTCATTAAACTACCAATTTACTCAACACATCATTATTGAAGGCCCCTATCATGTGGAACCATCTCCAAGTAACAGTTCATTTGGATGTGTTGTTGTCTCTGGGTCAGTTTAGGAGAAAGGATAGGGATTTTAACATTGTTTGTTTTGTTTGATTGTTTATTGGGTATATAATATTTTCTACTTGTTTAATGTTGTGTTTTAAATTGTGTATAATTTAGTTTTCTGTTTCCACTACAGACAGACCTTGGTGTCGATGTGTTTTCCCCCTGGTTGAATAGATAGTATTCCACTACAGACAGACCTTGGTGTCGATGTGTTTTCCCCTGGTTGAATAGATAGTATTCCACTACAGAC